>NC_079288.1:72820446-73092946 GCF_023638135.1 Falco biarmicus | reverse complement strand
AGCGCTGTGCCTTGCCCAGCTTTCACAGGTCTTTGCAGAAGCGTATTCTCCCAACCCTCTGTTGCATCTTTGCCTGGAAGTGATTCAGCAGGCACAGGTTAAGCCTGTGCTGCCGTTCAGGCTGGGGACAAAACTCTGATATTGATGAATGCCAGCCTGCACTCGGAAGCCTCCCCTTGCGAGATACAACAAAAGGGAGCTCAAGCATGGCACCGAGCACAGGCTGCACCCACCTGTGGCTATCCCGGCCCCTCTGCAGGGACAGGGGGCTGCAATGCGTAGGTAGCAGGACCGTGCCAATGTTAGCCTGATCTCTGCTTCATCTTCCAAAATGCTGATTAGTACCTTTCATTTAGTGTTTTTTAATCCAGAAAATCTTCTGTTAACCATGCCTATACGCAGTGTTCCTAAATGATCACTGGGGAGCTCTAAATCCATCACAGCATCTCAGCTGTAAGAGGATGAGGAGAGTGGTGCCATACGTGGTGGGCGTGAATGGCAATTACCTAGCTTTCTATTTTTGGTGGTGTCAGAAGAGTTAAGATTTATTTTCCACAGGAAGAACAGACGTAAAACAAACAGCAGTGACAGTAATTGCTCTGGCTTGTTTTATTTTTGTTGTCAGTGGTGGGGTTTTTATATGCCGTCATTTCATCAGCAGTTAATTGCTGGCACAGAGTCTCAGCTGCCGTGCGAAGGGCTGTTACGTCGTTTGCCTTCTGAAGAAGCTGTGGCCGTTCCAGACTTAAGGCTATGTTATTTTTTGCTTAACACAGGTACTAAACTTCTCCATCTTGTTATATGCAAGTGAAAAATCAGGTTGTCCTTCAAACAACTGAGTGTGCTGGTGGGAGAGAGAGAACGCTGCCGACAGCAGGGAGCCTGCCAGCGCCAGAGCTGGCGAGAAGAGATTCTGAAGTGGGGCAGGAGAGTTGAGCAGAGTTTGTTTTAACTATGAAAGCTGGCAACTGAAATGAAAAACAAGCAGGAGGGATTCACCTACATGCACAGTGGGCAAGGGGAGGGTGGTGAGTAAAGCTGTTCTATTGTCTCTAAATAGAAATCATCACAGAGGAGAGGTCTAGGTCAATGTTCTGGCCACAGCTTGCTTCTGCCATGGCTCACTGGATCTCCCAAGGGACTTTTCACCAAAAGCTCCATGTGTGCATTGCCTAAGATTTTACCATCGGTACCGCAAGGGCTTCACACAGTCAAGTGCCGCTGCATTGCTGCAGCAGGCGGGCGCTGGGATGGGCAGGGTGGGTAATGCGGGGAAGGGGTGGGATGGGAGGGCTGGCTGGCTGGCTGGTCTCTCCACATCTCTCACTTTAACAGGTTCAGATGTCTCCGAGTTCCACATCCTAGCCACATGCTTTAGCTTCAGGTTCATGACAGCCAGGTGTTGCAGTTTACCCAGAGTTGGCGGACAGGTGAAATGCTAATAGGGATTTTATCCAGGTATGTTTCCTGCCGGCCTGATTCAGACCAGGGACTTGAACCAGTCTGTTGAGGTCTCAATGAATGCACTAATTGCCCACCATTTGCTCTTCAAAGCTAGTTATTCCTTTCTATCTGAACGAAGACTGCTTGGTTCACTCCATTTGTTGTCTCTGTGGCAGGTTTGCAGGATAGCAAAGGGGGAAGCTGCCCTCCACTTGTCCAGCCTGACGTCTGCAAATCTCCCTGCCCTGGGTGCCCTCCTCTGGACATGAAACCACAAAGCAGAGCGTTTGTGAAATGCCTTGTTACCTTTGGGGTGTGAAATTACAGGGTCGGAACATTACTAGGGTACAAACAGCTTTCATGTGCTCCTGGATCAGTTTGCATCCCGTGTAGTTAGTTTCCAGAGCAGGAGTCCACAAGGTCTGGCTCCTGGCTTCAGATAGAGCATCTCATTTTCTACCTTTCTTCCACTAAGGTTTCATCCTACTGTATTGAACTTGTCAGCCATGTTGAGATACCCAAACCACAGACCATCTAGAATATTGTGTCTGGCCTGAGAAAGGGAAAAAAATGAAAATGAAGTATTAGATCTGTGTTGATTTCGCGGTTCCCAGGACTTGCTCTGCACCTGGCTTCTTGTTTGTGCACAGCTTGTTTTCTTTCTCACACTGCTTGTTCCAAGGACAATTTAAAGTTGCTCTGCAGCTTCAACTAGCAGGCCTGGGTTGTCCAACCCGGACAATGGTAACATATGTCCCCAGTCCTTTAAAAATCCCTCTACAACACCCCAGTGAAGATGTGAAGCTGTACCCTGGCAAACTGAAAATACATCAATACTTTGCTTTGAAAATGTGCAGAGCTGTTTACATTGAACCAGGGAAGATGTTTGTTACCTGCCGTAATCAATGAAGCGCACCTGTAGAGGAGTTAACATGACATTTCATCCGTGCTTCGCAGCTGTGTGAGGGAGCAGACGCTCACGGTGTGCGCCGCCTGCCCCTCGTGCAGGAGACCCCCAGAGGCCATCGCCTACAGACGCTCTTGGAATAGGGCTACAGCAGCCTCAGCTACTGTGTGGGCCTTCCACCGGGAACTGAATTTCACCCTTTAAGGTTAAATCTGGCTTAGCATGACACCATCTGTCTAACATACCCATTATGCATGTTCAAAATACCACAGTGCCCGTTGGCCAACGTTTTGAGTGCTGTGTAGAGTGACTGTATAAGGAGACCCATGAGAGAAAAGTGATTCTGGGAACTACAGCAGGTTTATACCAAGATCTTCAAAGCACGTGGGTACGTGAGTAGTACTTGCCTGAAATGTCATTCCCTTGTGCAAAAGACAAGAGTTTCTTTAAGGGGAATTCAAAATTGGACATTACAATACTAATCTCAGGCAACTTCATGTCTATAAAGGTATCTTGGGAAAAAATGGAGTCTAAACGAATACCGAAAGGCAAAGATTGATAAATAGGTTGTCTTTTGCTACTTTTAAATAATATAACATCCAATGATAAGAACAATCAGGCAAAATAAATGGGTGGAAGTTTAGAAATTCAGAGATAGTATCCAGTGGTTAACTATGTCATCTCCATACCATAGCCACAGGTAGATCGCATCCACAGTAACACTTTCATTGACGTCCAGCCGCAGTATCCGTCCTGCCCTGTGCCTTGTGGAGCTTTGCCACAGCTCCTCTTCCCACCTGCTCTGGGAACTGAACGCACCAGGGGCAGGGGCTGCTTGGTAAATCTGGTGGCGCTGCCTGCTGGTGTTGGGCTTGGACTTACAGCATCTGGGAAATGAATCAGCTGACATGTCGGTCTTCTGGCCCCCAGCAGGGGTGACACCACACGGGGCAACTTGCTTTGATTCTGCTGTTTTGCTCCGTGGCTGGGGCAGGGCCGGGATTTGGGGATTGGGGGAAGGGGAGAAGTCTGGCAGCCTCTTGAGACTATTGGCACAAGTTGAGAAAGATATATTTTTCTTGTGTATACAGTTCTAAATTCTGATTTATTCTAGGAACTTATTTCTAACTACAGTCTCTATATAAATGAAAACCTTCCTGTTGTGTTTAACAAACAAGTCGTATCTACATCACTGGAAGGCAAAGCCCAGTGCCAGCGTGATAACACGCAGACAGGCTGAACCAGTTTGGCACAGCTGAACTTCTGAACCGGAGCTGGATCGAATCCCACAGCTTTGAAGTGTAGAAGGAGGCAGCCACATGACTTTCCCCACTAGACCACAGAGAACCACCTTCAAAGACAGTGTCTGGAGCCTGCTTATACCTGGGGGGCTGAACATGACAGAGGAGACGTTTCCAGAAGCAGTAGCCAAGTGACAAGGCAGAAAGGAAAGCCTACATCCATGGTACAATGATGGGATAAGTGGGGTTGACCTGAAGGCAGGGAAGTTTGAAGGATCTTTAGCGCCAGTATCCAAAAAGTTTTCAGTGCTTGCATCTGGTGGGCAAGAGGGAGATGAATGACTATGGCTTTGATGCACAGAATTGATCCCTTCTGGTAAATCTCAGCAGAGCCAACAAGAGCACTTTGTGTGCATTTGGCTAAAATCAACTTTTCTAAATATCTGAAGAGTGTAAGTGGTGGAGAAGAAGCTGGCTCTGGGAACTGACACCTGGAGACACCTCCACCAGGTCCTCCCTCACCGTGTGCCAGCCTAGCACCACCTGCAAATAGTTTGCACTGCCATGGCTGCAGCATTAAGAAGTGGTTTTGTGTCTGCTACAATTAAAGCTTGACCCAGTGCTGGGTTGGCCAGGGCATGGATGCAGATGGAGCAATTTACCCCGTGCTCCCTCTCTGGAGAGGACAGAAATGCCTCTGGCTGGAGAGAGACTCCGAGGTTTGGCTTTGAGCCCTCTGTAAGGGCCTTTGCTGCAGAAGGGTGCTTAAAGTCTGCTTTCTAGAAAAGAAAGATAAGAAGACTTCAAAAGCCTCTCCAGCTTCCCATGGTGAAGCCATCATTTAGGCTGTTTAGTGGCAAAGATTAGATTTGGGGTGTTCTCCAATAACCTACTGCATCATCATTTACTCCCATTACTAATATTCCAAAAGATTTCAATGACCTTTGTGAAAATAATATTAGACTAGATTGACATATTTGCTTTAGAAGATGCTAATCAATATCTGTTTTGTTAGCCAATATGATTTTGTCTCCTATTATCGTGATTTATTTCATTTTTGTTGACCAAAGGTGGTTGAATGGGTGATAACAGCACTGAAAATGGCAAGGGTTAATAAATTCAGATGGGGTTGTCATCTTATTACCAGAGTGCAGGAAGTGAAGCACAGCCATTTAATTAACCTAGTCGCAGTGAATTTCATGCAACATGCAGTTAACACTTCATCTATTAAAACTGTGAAGCAGATGGTAGTGAGCAGTTTTGTCTGCCATAAATAGGGTACCAATTTAAATTACTTGCTGCACAGGATTTTATAGGACAAAATTATCTAGATATTAAATGGTGAGATATTTCATAATCTCTTTCTTTTAAGTCATGCATATATCAGACCCTTGGTCCAATAGTAGAAAACTCAATTATTTCCATGAAATCCCCAAAATGGAGAGCTAAAAAAAAAAAAAAAAAAAAAGACAAAACTTTGATGAATTGGCATTTCTTCAAACTCCAAGGCCTTCAGTCATTGTCTCTGCTAGAGAATATATACCCCATTATAAAGTTTTACCCTATTTTCTCTATCCGCCTAGGAGATTTTTATTACTCACACAAATGGATAATCCTAGTTGACTATTAAAAGGCTACATTTATCAATAGACCAGTAGTTTCTCTCTTGCTCTTGAAAATGATTGTGATAAATATTACCAAATTTAACATTTTCCTTTTCATTTCCCACAGTTAGGGAGAGTTATGTGAGCACATGACTGCACACAGGGGCAAGGGGGCTGTATATCAAAGGCGCTGTGGGTGACTTGGTGCCTGAAGCTGAGTAGCCACTTTGCTTCCTTGTCTCATCCTAGGGAGTCCAATGTAAACTTAAAAAAAAAAAAAAAAAAGCCACAAGTGTGTGATATGCACATAACAATTTAGATACTTCTGGAACTTGCCAGCTCTTGAAATTACTTCACGCACAAAATTGCTGCCTTCATATGAAATACAGGACAGAGATGCTAGGAAGAAGCAAAGAGGTTCTCCTAAAATCGTGATTGCCTTAGGACTGCATGAAACCCATTTTCAGCAGAGAAGCAAATGTTTGTTTGAAATCAGAGCAGAATCCCAGGAAGAAAAGGAAAGCCTGAGCCAGCAGAGCAAGTAGGTCGCTGCACCCTCAGGAGTGTGCAGCTCCCACAGTCCCAGGCAAGGGCGGAAAATTGTTTTTCCACGCCTTCAGAGAAAATAAATCTGACGGACCAACCTCCTTCGGCATTCTCCTTCTCCCTCTGAAGACAGGGGCTTGACAACAAGTCTCTGCTTCTGGTGAATAAGGTTCATTAAGCCTGCAGAAAGCTAGAGGGTGTGCATTCATTTATTTGAATGACTCTTGGAGACTCCTTTATTTGAATGACTTTTTCCTTAGAGAGGCAGAAGGCAAGTGTGTCCTTTGTCACCTCCTCTGATTGCTCTGTCCACTGAACCGCTAGCAATAGCTATCAGAAAGTCCCCAGAGATTTGAGGCATCACAATCCATGACAAAGGACATAAATTGCTCTTTTCACAGATGACATCCCACTTTATCTCAGTAAAACACAAATCTCTGTTCAACGCCCGAAGAAGTCCTGGAGCATTACTTCAGTGGAGCAAGGCTTCATGTAAATATGACTAAATCAGAGGTGATCGTTACACAGTCATCCAGTGAGATTTTTTTTTTCATTCTCTATGCTATCGACCCCTAGGGAAATTCAATGATGTATTGGTACCAGCCCCACCTTACTTCAGCAGACTGCCACAGTCCTTTTTTAGCCCTTCGTGTCAAGGTCAAGAAGGGCTTCTTTTTCTATTGTATGTAGTAGCATAGGCTTGGCTGGATCAAAAATGAATCGTATGTATGGTCCCAAGAAAGAAAACATGCAAAAGAGACCAAGAATCAACTTTATGAGGCTCAGAAAAACCCAAAGCAGAAGGAGGGCTTACCCCCAACAGGGAAATGTTATTAGCTGGCAGCTTTACCAGCTCTCTCGGGAAGGGTGTGCAGAGCCCTCAGCACCAGCCCCCCCGCCCGAGGAGCCATGGGAGCACTTGACTGCTCTTCATCCTTCACGGGTGGTTTGTGACAAAGGCTTAACGGACTTCTTGAGGAGCACAGGCAGTTTCAGAGACCAACCCATCACTTCTGGGGAAAGGACGGTTACCATTGCACAGCCACGCTCACCTCCAGGCTCCTGCAGGCCACCACAGCAGCAGGACACAATGTTTAAAAGATGGGAAGATGACCGTGGAGCAGAACATGGTCTTTGTTCAAGACCGTAACCAAAGAAACTTATTCTTTAAAATTTATTTCAAAACTAAATTTTATTCAGTTTCCTTTTGAAAATACTATGAGATATTTTCTTCCTAGCCATTGCTGCTGAAGGGAAATGGACAGCCAGCCAGGTGGAGGAGACAGTGTCCAAAGTCACAGGAGCTACCACTGCTGCAAGTAGAATCTCTGCCCTTCTTCATTCGGAAGAAAAAAATGGCATGGTAATACCGCAAGCTTGAGAGTGGCAGCTTTTAAGCTGTTATAATTTACTGTAGTCACTCCATGAATACCAAAGTATATCAATATCCACAGTCTGATAATTGCCCCCTTTTCTTTAAACATCACTAACAGGGTTTCCTATGAAAATAAACCCTTTAAAACTTGGAAGATGCTACTGAAATACTGTGAAACAGATTAAAGTATTGATAGGATACTGACGGATATTGATTGGATGTTGATATTGATAGTAACATTGATATAGATATTGATATTGATATCAATATTGATATTGATCAGATATTGCCACATTTGTTAGGAAGGGCTGATGTTATTGGTCAGCCCGAGGTGCTAGAGGCATTTCAAGGCAAAGTGACCAGCCTGGGCCAGCTCAAGAAGTCAGTCAGGCCCAGCAACAAACCCTGTCTCCTGACTGCCAAGTCAGTGCTTTATCAACAAAGTGCATTGCTCTTCAGTATATTCATTTATAATGCAGATTAGGTGGATGAGAGGGAAATTTAATCATTTAGAATGACTAATAACTATGCTAATGTGTTCAGATAAAATAAGCATTCACATATGCTGAAAGCCTTTGTAGTGTAATAAACTTCTGTTATCTTTTGAGGCATGCAGTACTTTGATTTTCATATACCAACTGCTCTTTATTTCAAGTGCAATAAACCCCTATTTTTTAAAAAGATTGCAAAGCTTGAGACTGCTGAACCTCATATCAGTAGTACTTGTGTGAAGTGCTGACAAACTGCTCCGAACAGTGGGCTCAGGGGCTTGGGGTTTCTTTGGCTGACTGGGTTTTTTTACTCTCTGACAAAATGTGTCAAACCACTTTGAAGACTTGAACTTCAGATATAGCAAAGAGCTTTAAGGATATTGATTTCAGTGGGTCTGAGACTTTGTGTGGACAGAAACACTAATTTCCTTGGAAGTTACTTTTATTTTCCTGCATATGACCAAATACCTGCTTTGATCCCCTATCTAAATTGCTATTGTTCTGTCCCATAACACAGGCACATTTATACCACATTTTAACAACATTTTTGTCTGCTGTTGTGGACACCATTGCTAATCACATGCCAGTGACCTCTGCCATCATGTGTGACGCTTGCAGCCTTACCTTCCTTTGCTATGCCCTTCCCACTCCGTCCACAGACCACAGACAGCAGCAGGTCGGGCTGAATGTTTTAGAAAGCAGATCACTTTTGTTCGAAAACACCTGCAAGTGCTGCAGCCAGCCCTGGAGTCCAGCAGCCTGCTCCACCGTGACACAGCCTTGCCCTGCTGGAGGAAAAGTGTGATGCTCTTTTTTACTCCTGTTCTGCTGCTGTGGTGGTTGCGGTTCTCCTGTACAGAGCTCTTCAAAAGCAGAAAATTAAGTGAGACGTCATGGGAGAAAATAATCTCAGGGCAATACAAACAAAGCTAGTGTTTGCTATTAATTTCAACCTGCGCTAAGGAAAAAAAATCAAGTCAGTTTGGAGAAAATAATTGCCTTTTAAAAAAAATGACGTCTAGCAACTGCAGCAATATTATTTATTTAATCTTTTTCCCTTAAGAAGAATGAAATACCAAAAATTTACCCAGTCTGTAAAAGGAAAGAATCACCTGACAGATGGTAATAAATGACCAGATAATAAAACTATCATCAGGAATGATAGAGGTTTGATTTTCCCTTTCAATAAGACAATGCAGGACAACTAAAATAAAAAAGCATAAAGCAACGGTGTCTTTTTCTGGATGAACACACAAGCCTCACCGAAAACAGCACAGGATTGTGCCCTAAAATAGGAAACGTGGCCTCTCTATCTGGTCGACTTTTGTGAATGAGCGCAGAGAGCTCTATAAAGGGACAGCTGCCAGCATGGGAAGGGCACAAATGCTGTGGAAGACATCTTCAGGGAAAAATTAGAAGATGAGCCTACTGAAGCTGAGGTAGAAAATAGAAGGAAGGCTGACCAAGAAACTGCAGATCTTAGTTTGTTGGGTAAAATAGCCTACCTGCCCTCATCTCCATGGTCATGCACAGGTTATATTTGGTACTTGAAATTTTGTCATTTGCACTCCACTAAGTGTTTGCCTGTGGGAACCTGTATTTAAATTGCAAGATTAGTCAGTCATGCTGGAAAGCAGCGCTACGGAATGGAGATGAAGCGCCTGACATATTTAACTCTTCCTTTAAATACTCACTGTTGATATTTTCCAAGCTAACCTTAAAATCCAGATTCCAATGGCTGTATTCTTTATGCAGAAGAGATATGGAAAATAAAGGGTGATGGGAGGATTTTCAGTATTTAATATTTTCCTGCTATCATGGAAGAGCCAGGAGGGAGGACAGCACTTGCAGGCAGAGGTGAGGCTGCTGCAGGAGCTGGATGTGCAGAAGCAGCCTGGTCGAGCCCGCTGTGCTGCATGCCTAGGGGTGGTAAAAGCTTTGCAGCAGACAACTAGGTTACAGTCCTCATCCTGGCACAGGCTCACTGGACCAGTGTAGGTAACAGTCCTCATCTGCTTTTTTCAGCTCCTTAGCAGAAATGTTGTAGATAAGTGCAAGGTGTGAGTATTTAGGAGGAACATTTCCTTATCTTTTAATTAAGACTGTTACAGAGGTGGGTTGTTGGGTGGGTTTTTTTCTTTTTGCAAGATAGGTAGAGTAGTAGATTTTTTCCAGCCTAACCTTTTATAGGCCAGGCATGTGGCATGTGGTGAGAGCCATGAGAGGCATTTAAATTATCTATGTTGAGGCCTTTTTATGCTTATTTTAGTTTCAATAGAATTGGGTTTGCTCCATATGTCCTGATTCACTACAGGATGCTTTTCTTGTTGGAGGAGTGGCTCTGTTTGATCAAGATGGTACTGACCTCATTTGTGAAATCAACTATCAACTTAGTGTATGGGGAAGTGTCTTCCTAGCACAGCTTCTAACAAAAAAACCTTTAAAAAGAACAGTTTTATACAGGTTCTATTAAGAGTAAGCCAGGAAAAAAACTCAAACCTTATGTAATGTCCTACGACTTAAGCATTTAATCTTCCATTCACCTGATTAAAATTTTAATCAGAAAAAAACCTCATCTGAAGTAAGAGTACTTGTATTTTTAACAGTCTTAGGCTTCTGTTGACACGAGAATATAAGGTGCTGAAATTGTAATAGTAAGACCAGATAGCTCTTGTTTTTATCTCCATGATTCAGAAGAAAAGGATGTTACTATTATCTGCATGTTATTATTCCCTATTCACAGACAGGGAAACAGAGGGAGAAGGTTTGCTCCATCATAACTGACTAGGTGTTATCAAGGTGTATACACTATGTGAACTTAGCCCCTCTATTTTAACATCTGTCATTTTTGCAAAGCTGTGCCTTGAATGGTAAAGAAAAGTGAAAGATTATCTGAGGTATCCTCAAAAAAGAGCTGTAAAAATATTGGTTAGAGCAGAGCCTATTACTATATTTAGATATACGTGTCCCTGAAGAATTCAATCACCAGAGTAAAATTTTAACGGCTGGTTTATGGCGCTGCTGTTTCCCTTTTGCTTCCTCATTCACGTGCATGCGGAATAGAGCGTACAAGCAACTGGGCGAGGAGGGTTGGGGACAGGCTGAGGAGGGGACTTCATGTCCAGGTGGGTTCCAGGACAGGGGCGTAGCGAGGGGTGTCACAGTCTTCCTGCTCAAGGAAACTTTGGGAGAAGTCACTCACCCCTGTGGCCCAAGGTCAGCCCACACCGGCAGTACAGAGCCACACAAACTAAATCTTTTCACTGGGCTTTTTCACCTGGAGAAATTGCAGTGGAAGTCAAGTAGCATTTGCCTGAGAAAGCTCTTCTGAGGGATACACAGACTTCTGCACATCTATGCCCAGACCTGATGTGGGGTGAACATGTGCATCTCTACTGCCTGAAATGAAATCGACTCCTGAAAAGCACCCCACAACATAACTTCAGCCAACGTACAGCCGTCAGCGTAAACACACCGGAGTGGACACACTTGAGCTACACAGCAATGTCGGCAGCTGGGGGCTGGGGGCTGCTGCCCGTGGCTCCTGCCAGCACGTGGTCCCAACACGGCCAAGCAGACACGTGCCCGGGTGGCGCAGCCTTGCAGCAGCTGTGATTCAGCACAAAGTCCAAGGGAAAAATTTTCTGGCACGGACGGACAGACTCTGTCTAGCCTGCAGCCATGAACATGGGAGTTAGCTGGTAGGAAAAAGTGAGCAGCAGCGCTTTTTTGGATCAGCAGCTGGAAACAGCCACTTGGGCTGTTTTTCAGCTTGAGCATCCTATCCAAACTCTGCTTTAAACAGGGAAAATACAAAGCATGCCTAAAATCTGGCAAATGGTGCAGAAGACTTCCCAAAAAAAGTACACAGGGAGGAAATATTCATAAAGTCATCCAACCCCGCGCTTTGGGAGGCTCTGTGCTCACCGAGCGGCGCTAGGAAGGATTTCTCATGCTGCAGCACTGCGTATACAGTAAAAATCAAGAGGGCATTTACATCCTTGTGCAAAGCATCTACGTTTGACCATCGCAAAAGACAATATAATGCCCTACTACAGATGGATCCATAGCACATTCTGCTAAGGCAATTTCTGCTACGAAGAATTTCCAGGAATATGGGGAGTTGTGTTAATGTTGGAGCTATGGCAGCAATAGCCATAGCAATAGCTCCTCAGAGTTGCTTGTCCCAGCTGTTAAAGAGAGGGACTGCAGATGCTTTCTTGTTTTCTGTTGCTGTTTTTAAATGTAGGAGGTGCACATGGTAAAAGTGAAGTGTCTAAATCTACAGATCATATTTTAACCTCAGGGTGTGTGTGAGAGAGAGAGAGACAGGCAGAATGGATTAGTTTCTGAATTGGTGTTTGTAACAGTTCTGCAAACACTTAGACAAATTCATAGTCAAAAGGATAGTATCAATGTTTAATTTAAAAGCCTCTTTAAGGAGTTTCCTTGCCGTATGTTGAAAATCTAATCTTTAAAAGAGCCCATGTCTAAAATTTTGGCTTACTTCTCAGATGTGTCAATTGATATTTTCCTTCATTTGACCTATTTATCTTAAAACATTTATAATCTGTTAGGGGGACATCCGTAGCTAAATGTCCAATTTGGTTTGTTTGTTTTTTAAATCTGCCGTTCTGTTGCCAAGAAATTAAACAAACAGATGCCACTCTTTTTGAGGGGCTCCATTAAATGCAATGTCTTACGCACCATCTGCTGGATCTGCAGCAGCAATTAACAGCTACACGCTATTCCCAGAGCAGAGCTGATGGCAATTGATGGTGCCGGGATACTGGCAATTTCTCCTTCCCATTCCTCACCCTCTCTTCCAAATACCTGTAATACAGTATTTCTGCATAAAGGACTGGATCTGCTGAGAAAAAAGTAGGGATGCGGTATTCCTTTTTTTCAAATTGTGATAGATTAAAGTCGTTTCTAGGCATTACACTTTTTAAACAAAGAGCATATTCAAGGATAACGACTGAGCCGATAGATGTCTGCAAAGGCAACGTGAGCGAAGCTTGTCCTGCATCTTTTGGGACTGGTCTCCTCCGTACCAGTGCACAGTTGCTTGAGGAGCCGTGGGCTGGGGCTGCACACAGACTTTTCCCTTCTGTGTTGCCGGTTTAAACCCACTTGGGTGGGAAGCTGCTGAAAATTACTGCCTCTGTTTGGTATCAAGCTTAAAATACCTGGGGAGGCTCAGCCTAGTGAGCAATCATGAGTCGTGAGTGCCGGGCGTGATTCGTGTCCGTTGTCTGACAGCCAGGTGAATGGCTTTGTACCAGCAAAAACTCTTGGTGATGGAGCCTGTCATTGGGAAGTGGCACTCTCTGTCACAGGGTAACATGGAGCGCATGAGTTCATGTTACTGACTGGGGCGTCAGCCTTCAGCCTACAAACCAGCCCTCTCTGATAGCTGAGCGGATCGAGTACTTACCCTGGGAAAGAGCAGCTTCCCCGGCCTTTTCTTCAGTGTTTGTGGTGATGGCACTCTGGCTTTCCATGGACTGTTGGGCCTGACTGTTAGTTATGCTCTGCCTGACAGAAGCGGAGACTTCAGCAGGCTTCTCAGGGCACCAGAGGACTCTTAAATGCACTAAAATGCAGTTAAAAAGATCTGTGTATCTAAGGCTCCAGTTTTCCTTTCTAACCAACACAGAAAGCCCACTTGCAAGTAGGCTAGCCTTCCTGCTCCCATACTTTCTGACACCCTTCCACACACCCTCACGGCTCGCCAGTGTCAGGGTCTTCCTTTAGAGACCGTGAACTTCCTCCCAAGGGTATATTTGTGCAGTAGTATCTGAAAGAAATGCTTGATGCCTAGCAGTATCTTGGTTTATTTTCAACCAGTTGTCTGCATTGCTGCATCAGCGGAAGGATCTCTTCGCCTCGGTTTGTCAGGCTCGTAACCGGTCCTCAATACAACTGATTTCTTCTCTGAGGCCCATAGGAAATAAAGTGATATCAGGGTTTAACATTTCAGATGCTCAACTGGGCCACGGTGTCAGGACAGACAGGTGTACATTATTTTGGATATTAAAATTTCCATCCTGACATTAAATCTGTATAGTAATTATCCTTATTGCCCTGTATGGTGACCATCTGTAAAGGCAATCTGAACTTAAAAAGGGCATCTCGTAAATCAGGTGCGATTTAAAATCTTCCAGTAGTTTGTAAATCTGCCCAGGATTTAGGGATTAATTGAAGAGCAGACATCTTAATACATTAACCTTTCACCTCTGTTGGCCTGGGTTCAAAAGCTGACTTAGGTCAAGAAATAAAAAAATTAGATTGGTGGTTTTGTCTTAGTTGTTATGAGTACTGGAGTTCAGGAGAGCTGGCTTAGTACCGCTTGCAGCACCCAGTTCTCCCAGTGAGGCTTGGGTTGCATGTGTCTTGTCTGCTGCTGGTACTGTTACGAGGTTACTAATTTCAGAAGAAAGTCAGGTGCCTGAGGAGACCTGTTAGTAGAATACGGTGGCTGTAAGAGGGGTCAGGAAGTATCAAGGATGGCCCTAAGCTGTTTCTCTCCTAAAATGGAGCGAGGTCATTGAAGGGGTTGCAGGGATGCTGGGACAGACAAGGACGGGAGGGAACATCCCTGTCAGCCCTTATCCAGCCCTGCTCAGCCTGGTGGACATCCACACTCATTATCACTGCCCATGCTCCTAACCCACTGCTGACTGTGCCCTCCTCTCAGGGCTTGCCAAGAAACCAGTGTTGCAAGGAGACCGGTAAGAGAAACCGGGATCAGCAGGGATTCCTTAATTTCTTTGCCTGTGGCTGAACACAATAAAATGCAGCAGCACGCAGCAACATGGACTGTCCCTCTCCTGGTTTCCTTTGGCTCCTGGAAGATGGGGATGCTGCAGAGGTTCTTGATGCACCCTCAGCTGTGTGATGCAGGGTATTTTGTCACTTGGCAGTTACCTTTGTCAGCCCATCCTTGCCAACTAGGAGCCAAAGTCAGCTTTACAGAGATGCTCTGTTGCTGAACTTGAAAATGCAGCTGGTGCCCATAAAGGTGGTGGTGTAGCCCCTCTGTGCCTGGCCACTGGTGCTTGCCCCTTGCCCGTGGCCCCGGCTTGCTGGCAGCTCATTAACGGTGGCTTGGCATTGACCACTGGTGGCAAAGCACAGAGCAATCTGCACCCCTCTTGAGTCTGAGGAAGACGATTGAGCAGTCCACGTGTCAGCAGCAGATGTCTCTCTGGGGAGCTAAACATGCTCTGAAACCCTATTAAACAGCACCAGACTGGGAAGTCACTTGATGGGACTGTCCCTCTCCGTCAGCATATGAGTATCCCTGTGTAGATTTATGCTCCTCACACCCTTCAGACCACCCTTGAGAAATACCCATGTAAAAATACAAATTACCCATGACCCTTGTCTTTGACTTTTTGACCTCTCCCTTTCCCCCACACATGCCCTGTCTGCTCAGAATTTGCCAGCTGACTAACAAGATCAGGTGAGATCTCTGCTCTGAAAGGACATTTGAAAATAATGTGATTTTATGGAACCCACAAACACACACAGAAAATTTACATTTCCTGTGTTGGGTTGGGTTTTTTTGGTCTGCTTGGAACAAATATTGTCCTGGGGGGTTTTAACCTTACAAAAATGCATTCGTTACTGATGCAGGTCAGAGGTGAGGTGACAAACACACTGTGAAATCCAGTGATAGAAAGCTTAATCATTTATTTTCTTGCCTGGGATCTTTTCACTTGTTCCAGCTGGTTCAAAAGCACTCGGAACGTATCAACAAGGATTACACGACTGAAAACAAACCTTTGCCAGCAGCAGAACCAGACTAACAGAAACAGGACAATAGCCTTTTTCATGCCACAAAAATGCTACTAAGCAGCACACAGTTTCATGTGTGCTTCCACTTTTTTCTCTCCTCCCAATTAAATTATGAAATACTATTTACTAGCAAACATTATAGTTCACTTTTTAAGGGAATTAATATGATTAAAGGGTTGGTTGAGAAGTGATGATTGAAGTTCCAACTATTAAAATGCATATCAGTGTGCAGGGAAAATAAAAAGGCACTGAAATTCTTTTCAAACCCAAGCACCAGGTGCGTTAATTACATTTCATTGCATGTTGGTTTATTACTGTGGTCACTTGTGCCTTATGATCTGCATTAACACCTGCGTTCTATGGATACCTTGGTATTTCACTAAACAAGATGAATATTGGCCAGATGGTGACTCCAGTAGGCAGCATTTCACGTAGATTTTTCCTGCTCTGCACAGTTGCCTGTAAAGGAATCCTGAATGTCATACTGCACCAAAGCAAACCCAAAAGGCACAGCACTAGAATTGAGATCAACTGCCTTGACAGTATGTTCAGAAAGGATCAGATGATGGCCAGAACCAGGCCTTGTAACGTGGATCTTGCCAATATATCTCCTGCATGTAGCACAATGACATCGTTTGTACCAACATTTCACACCGTGGGGTGACTGCCCAGTACAGAAGCACAATTCCATGGAAACCTGGGTCAGCTCAGGTCTGAAACATGTAGCACAGATGACTCGGTGTTTTTTTGGTGTTTTTTTTCTCCAGGTTGCATACATGACCTTTCTTCTATAGTACAGGTTAGTTAATGTACAACAGGCATCCAGCCCCGGGGAACTGCCACAACAGCAAGTCAGGACCTAAGCCCAGCCACGCCTGGCACCTTACCCTTTGACCAAAGCAGGGAGCACTTCAGGAGAAGTGGGACGGGGCACAGACGTCACTGCTCTGTTACTGGCACTCTCTGGCTCTTGTCTAACACATCAGAAGTTACTTGCTGACCTGCACAAGAAAAGAGCAAGAGATCTCAAATTTCATGCTGGCATGGTATTATGCTGTTAAAAACTTGGACAAACCTTCTAAACTGTGCAATTAATACTATCGCAAACTCCCATCAACTAGAAAACACGGCGTCATTCCAGGGCGTTCTCCAGTGCCACCTGTGAGCTTTGCTGTCCTTATTTGCTGTTGTTGCATGACAAGGAGGTTTTGCTCACGTGAGTGAGCTTTTTATTGGGAACACACCATGTTCACGGCTTCTTTTTGTAGTCCTTCACTTGCAAACGTGGGTGGAGCACTATGTGTCCGTAGCAATTAAAGTGTAAATGCAAATTGCCATATGATCAGAAGCACTGAGTTTTTATGGTCGCCATGATTTTGTAATGCTCTTGCCCCTCTCTGGGTGTGCTGGGAGGAGCTCAGGAGTGCACCCACTGCTTTTCAGCTCCCTCTTCTGCTTGCTCTTCCAAGACCAAGCTGTGCCACCTGCCAGTGCCAGGAGCCTTGTCTTCCTCTGAGGGGTCAGTGGACACATTTTCCCACTTTAGGGCAGGTGAAAATGGGATGCTCTGTGCACTCCTCACAGAACGTGGTCCCCTGGCTGTTCCTACTGTACCTCTGAAAGAGCCCGTTTGAACTCGCACAAGGGGGCTAAGCAGAAAACATGCAGCAGGATGGCTGGTGGACCGACAGCAAGCAGACTAGGACACAGAGCAGGCACATCGTTTTGGAAATCAGAGGCTTGTCCTAAGGGTGCAACATTGGCAATGACTGATAGTACGGTCCTTGATGAAGTAGGTACAGGCTCAAACCGCACCCCCCCCACCCCCCCCCCCAAACTAGAAACAGTCTCCAAGTCAACACTCTGGTGTGTACAAACTAAGGCAGAAAGCGAAGTATGAGGCTGGCCAGCCAGAGCTCAGCCCCATGCTCAGGATGGGTGCAGAGCACCCACAGACCCAGCTGGGTGCTGAGCCCAACTGGCCCCGTGCTGGCTGCAGGCAGCCAGCTCCTCATCCTGCTGGCATGTAGGGATGACCGCAGAGCTGGCAGCTGCCATCCCCTCTGGCAGCCAAGCTCCTCAGGTTGATGACCCCGTTGTTCCCCACAGAGGCACGCAGCAGTGGATCCAATCTAGGAAAACAAGAAGCAAAAAAAAATAGGAATTAACTCTCCCACCTTTCCCCCAGGCATGCTTCCCCCGAGCTGCCGTTTTATAGAAGACCAATATCTCACTCTTGGAGGAGTGTAGGCAAATCCTATTACAAGTTGAGATTAACCATCAGTCAGATAACTCGCCAGTGCAGAGATCAAATATAAAAGATGTATGTTCTGTGTCATCTGTTTAGCAACATTAAATTAGCTCACACGGGTGGATGGTGCTGGCCAAATGGCAGAACATGTGCTGCAAATGGAAATCAGAGTCAAAGCAGAATCCTGTGGGATACCCCCAGCAATTTTAAAGCAGCTATCTTATTACCTAAGCAATTTTCAGGGACAAGCAAAATTCCGACCCGGCTGACAACGGTCTCCAGTCCCACCTTGGTGAGACTACTTCATTATTATTTCAGTAGTGCCTGGAGAGCTCTATCTGGTGCTCCAGTTTCTCTGCGAAACCCCTCCCAACAATCCACAATAAAAGACATCTCCTGCGAGGATGGGCTTACGGTTTAATTTAAGACAAGGCACAGCAAGTGGAAATAGCAAACCACCAGAGAGACTAGAAGGGAAAGGGTTGATGGAAATAGTGGAAAGCACTTATCCCTTGAGTCCCTGTATGTGTACACATACATACTACATACAGATTAATGTGTGCACAGAGATTTCAGAAACCTCTTAACCTGAATATAGGACATGCAGAAATAATTGATAAAAGAAATGCATGCATTGGGGTGGGGGGGGCTGGAGGATAGGAGAGACCTGCCTTGCTCCCTGCTGAGGAAGCAATGTACACGAGTGGGTTTGACTCGGCTTTTTTTTCATACCATGAGCATTTTTGGGGTCCACAGGCAGTTGTCTTTCCAAGTCACATACCTGATTGAAAACTCTCTTGTTTCTCAGTACACATAGCATATACATTTGACCTCACGGCCTTGGTCTGGGAAAGTGGCCTTGATGGGGGCTTCAGGCAAGCAGCACACAAAAGCTGGGCATGGAGCCAATTGCAATGCCACTGAGAGGGATGTGCATCATCCTGCCAGCCACACAGGGGGTTCTCAGACCCTTGGCAAACGCTCCTCAGCAGGGACTGGTGAGGAATGTCCTTGGGAGGCGAGGGAAACCATTAAAGAGATATGTGAACTTCCCACTGGAACAAAGTGTGAGAGGGGGTTGTCTCACAGCCACGTGCTCTTTGCTGCCTGGGGCATGACTGCAGCCCGAGCTGGGAAGCAAACAGGGTGACAGCAAAATTCACCCCAAAGGGATCTGTTCAAAAGCTAATGTTACTTTTAAGTCTTGCTGAACAACTACTGCATTGCCTTATTTCTTGTAGATCCCCCCAGCCAGTTCCCAGCTCCAGCAAGCCCTACCCGTGCACGTGGGTGAGGAGGTTCAGCCTGACAAACCCATAGGAGAATCAGCACATCCTTGACCTCTCTTGGGGTCTATCAGGTTTTCCTTTTTCTTAAGAGAAACTAGGTATACTGACCCCATCTCTCGTCTTCCTACCACCTGGCATCACAGTTACAGTAGAAAACAGATTGTTGAGGCACACATAACTGGAGAAAGATAGACTAAAAGTGAAAAACAATTTGCAGAGGTACTGATGGCAGCAGGGTGCTTTGAACATTTCCAGGTTTGTGTTTGCTCAGGGCTTGGGGAGTCTCAGAGGAGGCACAGTAATTCCACTGAAGAACAAACTGCTACAAAGGTGACTGCTGTAATCAAAACCGAGTGTTTGTTTGGAAGCAACATCTTAATAAACAAAGAAATAGTTTTGAAGAGGTCACTTCCAAAAAGAATAAAAATTCCTTTGGGTCAACAGCAGCATGTGTATTACTCTCAGATGAGGAGATTCCTCCTTATCTCCCAGCCCCTAGCAGCACAACATGTAAGAGTTTCTTCTGCAACCCTGACAATGTGTAATAAAAATTCACTTTTAAAAAAGAGCATCTCTGGTGATGTCTACAGGCATTTGACTTTGCTCTTTCCTTCAAACACCACTCGTGATGCTGAGCACTCATTCTCTTGGCCTATTTGTTCCTGGCAAACAAAGAGCAAATTCCCCTGGGTACAGCAATCCATTTTTAACACTCTGTAATTATTTAGAAAAATGTTTTGATAGCAGCAATGAAAAACTGGGGCATTTCAGGTGTCCCTGAGAAAGTTCTCAGAGCACTACGTGACACAGGGACTTAGGGTCTTTATTTATGGCACTACCCCCCCCCCCCCGAAAAAAAAAAAAAAAAAAAAAAAAGAAAAAAAATAGAAGGAGAGAGAAAAAGTCCACCTTTTCAGCTGTGGCATTTGAATCTATTTGCAATTCATTGAACAGCCCCATCTGCCTGTCATCTCCAAGTGCACAAGGCACAAAACTCCTGAGGGTCCACTCCAAAATGGTGAGGGAAGGGAGGACACAAGGAGTCTGCTGCACAAGCGTTGCTGGCAGGGCAGGTCTGGAAAACTATCTCTTTCTGAGCTATTGTCTCCTTCCATCCTCCCCAAATCTATGGGACTTCATATGTTAATGTACCCTTTTGGGAAGCCTTCTGATGGAAGACATTGCGGCAGAAAATGTCAGAGTCCTTAGCAGGCGACTTGCAGCTCTATGAGTTATATGGCCCAAAGGCACATGAGCTTGATATAGACAAGGAGATATGTCTCCTGCCATCCTCTGGCCAGCTCAGGACGACAGGGATGAAATCTAGAAGCTAAATGTCAATTCAATTTTGCCACAAGGGCGTATTTCTCTTTGAAGCCAGCACGTGTAGAAAACCACCCGGATCAAGGCTGTGCACTCAGTGCAGCAGCCTGCACACACGCTGCCTGCCAGGTCCAAAATGTGTCACCCTCTCTTCTTTTTCATCCCCAAATATTGTTGTTCAGCACCTGGGAAGTCAGTTTGCAATCTGTAGGGGCGAGCCACTGGCATTGAAAACGTTAGATGTTGGGTGCAGGGGGCTTTGTGCTGAAGAAGGAGCGAAGGGTGTAAATGTGAGCAAAGGAAAAGGAAAATTAAACAGAAATGAAAGTGCCACAGCTCTGCTGTCCTCAAAGGACCCATTATCTTTCAGGGAGTACGTACAAGTGAAATTAAAGGGAAAAAAGCCCCGTACTCGGCACTCACTGCCATCTCCTGGTGGACGGAGAAACAGCCCGGTCCCGCCCGGCCCCGCCGGCGGCCCGTGCCTTGCAGCGTTTCCACTCCTCCACTCGCGGCAGAACCACAGGCTCAACGGCTACGTGAGGAAAAGGTCCTGCATATATTTCAGAAGAGCGCTGCATGCTAAAAGCAACGGAGCATCAGTCCAGCTGGGGTTTGCTAAAACCAAGGACAAAGTCCCCCATCCTGTGGTGGGAGCAGGGTCCATCCCGGTGGCGACCATCAACACAGGACACCTCTGCTGCAGCTCCTCTGTGGCAGGAACAATGTATCGGCCAGAATTACGGACCTGTCATTGAGTTTTTCAGCCTTTGCATATAATCTGTTGCTTAGAAAAATCCTCGAGTGCAAGCAAAGCCTGAGGAAATGTTAAAACAGAAAATGAAATGGGCCAGGATGGATGAATTGTGATACCTGCAGATCAACATACCACCACTCCCAGAAAAACAGCTGGTTCTGTGGGTTCATACTAATTAAAATGAATCATTCTTTTTCACATTACATTTCATGCGAAAGTAAAAAGATGTTATAGGTGCAGAAAGCAACGTATGCAGGAAAGCAGTGCAGGGCGGCAGGCACAAGCCCAGGAGAAACCCCAGATTGCCCCAGCTCCCTGCTGCAGGGTCAGCATCTCCCCCCTACCTTCACTCCTGTTTCACAACTAATGCTTTGGAAACACAGCATCAGGAGCTGAGATCAAAGCCAGGGAGGGAAGATTCGACTTTGCCCCCAAGAAAGGGATTAAAGTAAGCAAAGGAAAAGTATTAGAAATCAGAGTTCAGCCAAGACACTGGTGATTTGACACAGTTTACGAAGGCGGAGCCCCGGCCCCTTCCCCTGCTCTGTGGAGGCAGGTTGCAGGCAGTATTCCCTGCCTGGCTCCTGAAAGCATCACTCAGCAGATTTAAGTATGTCACCAACAGGATCAGTCTTTCCTTTTAAAAGTGAACCTTTGAAAAGACATCTCTTCAGTGACGCAGCGTGGCGAGTGGGCCCGTGGCACACGGAGCCATTTTAAAGCTTCCATGTTTGCATGCATCTGGTGGAGCTGGTATTTCATACACCTGTCAGGATCTGAAAGTTAACACACAGTGGCACTTGAAGAGTAAATATTGTGACAGCTTTTATTTCTGGTGAAATACACCAAAGAGAGACAGAGTCAGACAATTGGGTGCAGAAGCAAAAGGCCAGGGAAAAAAAAAAAAAAGTGGATTTGAGCTGAGGGAAAGCTTTTGTAGCACTTTTCCAGAATTGTCTTTTCTCTCTCTTGCTGTTTTCAATGATTCACTTCTGCCTGCTTTAGCCCCTGGATAAAAATATAGAGAACCTTTTAAGAGACGATAAATCCTTTCTTTAGTGAGATGTAGGTTACTGATAACTGTCTGGTTATAAAATCAAACCGAGATCTCTAGCTCAGGAAAATTCCAGCGCAGAGAAAAGCAGATTCCCTTTGGTTTGCTGCCACAAGTTGGCTTGCATCTCCATAGCTGGATGGGACATTATTGCTCATCAGCAACCCCAGCATTTCAGCCTCTGCTTTTTGCAGCAGGGGAAATTGCCCCAGTGCTGGGGCAGTGTCAGCCCAACACCACGATGAAGAGATTCATGCTGGTGGGGTCCCCTGGTATCCCATACTGAGCTCTGGCATGGAGCTGGACTTGGGCACGTGGTGCCTGAGGGCAGTGAGCAGTGCCCACCTCCAGCCACACATACACACTCGCTTATGCTCACACCTGGTGCTCACTCTGCAGTGACTCGTGCCGCCACACACTGTCTTGAGACACGTGAATGCCTCTCGTGCATCAGTCTGGGTTTCCCAGAGCCCTGCTCCAAGAGCCCTGCTAATGAGCAGGCTATTTGGAAAAACTCTTTTTTCAACTGCCCTGGCTTCCCTAAAGAAGAAATGCTATTTGGTGTGTTGCCATGGCACTAAAACACCTGACCCCCCTGTCCACCCTTCTGGCTTGTCACCACCTGATGCCCCCAGACCAGCATGGGTTTGCTATCTAACTGCATCTAGCCACCTCCCAGGTGCGGGGCTGTGCCTGCACAAGGCATATGCACTCCCAGAGGGACACAGGTTGGTTCCAGTGCTGCTGCCCGTGAGGGACCTATGCCGGGTCCCATACCATGCAGAGCAGCAGAGGAGCGTCTGTGCCTCCAAGAGCTGAGGCTTGGTGCCCAGGCTGGAGCTGAGGCCAGCTGCGGGGTGGCTGTTCATCCCCAGATCTTCCATTGCGTGATCTTCTCCTAGAAAGAGGCCGTGGGTGGGTGACTTTTAGCACTACAGCTTTTCTAATGAGTGTAATTTTGAGAACTAGCAAGCAGATCTGAGAAGCTGGTAAATTTTAGGAAGGAGGAAAGAAAAGAAGAGTCTTTCAGCTCTGAAGCTACACCAAAGTCTCTTCAGAGTCAAGGGATGCCACCGCAGTTCTGATCTGATTAGCATTAGCCATCCCTTTCGCTTATTTTGTGCAAGTAGAATTGCTTTTGTAAGCACTGGGCAGAGATGAAGATACTACAGATCTTAAAAGAACAAATGAAGTATTGCTGCTTTCTGAGTATTAGAAAGAGAGGTCATGTCTCAATGATTAGGTCAATTCCTGAGACCCCTGCTCATATCATACAGCTACCTTGATTAATTAGCTACAACACAAGTGCAGATACTATAAGTATGCTAACTGCCATATTTCATCAGGTAATTCATCTTACGGTTCCTAGGTTACTTGCCCCTGCAAAGAAAAAACTTTCTTGCATTTCTTTGTTTAGTATTCATAAGTATTTCAGAAGTCTAAGCTCATTTCTGTTGGCTGTACTATAGTTTGTTACTCCTGTTTTACAGAAGGCTTTCATCTCAGGGTCAGCCAGAGATATACGTCTTGTAGGCTATGGAGAGAAAGATGTCTCTGGGTTACGTTGGAGATATGCCAGAGCAATTAATCTGTTTGAAGAAATACGGATTTGTCGACAAAGTTTTCCTCTGAAGATTGGGGAAAGGAATGGAACAAGAAGGTATTGTGCCAGTGCAGCGCGAGAGGTGCTTGGGCATCTTGCTTCGATGAACAGCTAAGGTGAGGTGCTCCGGGAGGCAACACCAGTTATTTCAGAATGGAAGGAATGGTATTTTTTGCATACAGAGAGAATATTTTTGCTCTCCTGTCAGCTAACGGGGTGTATGTGCTCAGGGTCAGTAGTCTCAGTCCTTATTCCTGTAGGGATGCAACTGTGCATATAATTTCTGTTGATTTGGGATCAGTAAACTCTGATCTCTCAAGCTTTTATCCTCATTGATATCTTGTGGCCATAAACTCCATAGGAAAGTGTTATTAGAGCTCCCCTTCTCTGTTCATGACAACTGAGTAAAAAGAAACAGCAGCTTTATAAGGTTCATTATTTTGTACATCATCCTCATGCTCTTTCGTTACCATTTTGCCCTCAACAGCTGCTGTTTCATGGTTTTCAGCAGGGGTAGAAATGAGGCTGTCAACCTGGGCAGGAAAGACAACCCCTTGGTTTACACTTCAGGAGATGGTCAGTAAATACCGGGGGATGGAGAGTTAGGGGAAGACAGGAGGAAACGGTGGGGGTCTAGGTGTGTGGATATAGTGAGAAAAAGCCCGGGGGGGTGGGAAGAGAGCAGGTACAAAGGGATGGAGGTGTGAGGAGCCCCTCTCACAGTGGCTACAAAGGATGGTGCCTCTCCTATGAGGACTTTGGATGAAGGTGGAATCTCCATACCAGCCCACAGACCTGCAGAGCACATTGTCAGGATGCAACCAAGCATGACACTGCCTTGTTGATCACCCAAGTGCTCAAGTGCACGGCCAGGTCATGCTACATCAATGAAGTTTTGCCGGCTGGTATAGGTAGAAGTCCTTCCCTCAGAGGTAAACCAGATAAACCTGCCCCTCCCGAGTGGCAGGAAGGGCCCCAAAGAACCGCTGCACCCCTTGCAGCGCAGTCTCAGGCACTGCAATGCCCCCCTCACAGCACGGAGCCCAGCCATTGGTCCTGCAGCAGTGCTGACCTTCCTTACCGTTTGTTCAGTTTTTTCTCTCAAATACCTTCATATTTTCCCCAGGCAGCTTCTCCTGTTCAGGAAGAAAGAGGGGAACAGCCCCTCATCATAACTACATGGCTGATCTTTGCTTCCTCCACAGAAGCTTGATGCTGCTATGATGCTCCCTGAGAAGTGCCAGCTGTCCAACTGACAAGTTACAAGCCAACAGTCCTGCTTTGTATTTTGCAAGGAGCCCTTGTTTTAGTGTTATTCTGTGCTGTACACACACACACACTTTTTCCCATAGATTTTTTTATCTACACATTATGTATAGCCACTATAACTTGCTGATGAGTATGCTGTTTATTGCCTTCTCCCTCCTTTGCCTGAGCTGCAGATGGACTGGTTTTGTTTTGGTGTAACAGGGACTCCAGCTATGCCTGCAGCTCTGGATGGCGCCCACTGAACCAGGCACACGGCACATGAACTTTCCACTCTGAAGGATTTTACTTTTTATTTTTTGCAGGGTGGCTAGCTCAAAGACAACTCAATCACTGATATGAACTCCTAGACGTTGCTACAATACCCCTGCGGAACAAAGGCAGGCTTTGATTTATGCAGTGAAAACAGAGTGGGTGGAAATGTCTCAGGATTCAACAGCCTGTCTGTTTTAAAGCTCATCTTCAGTCCCAGTAAATTATGCTCATATTAAAAGCCAGCTTGGAGCAGCAAGAATAAATTGGGGTATTTCTTGTCCCTCCCTGTCCTTGTGTGATCCTGCAGCCCGACACCGCACTCACATCTTTCAGTGGGATGCAGCATTTCCAAGCTTTCATGTGAGAATACGTTGTGCTCCCATTTTGGGTTTCTGAGACAGTATCTTTTGTGCCCCCATTTTGGGTTTGTGAGACAGAAACAGAAACCGCTGCAGTTCCTGTTTTTGCAGAATGAATTTGCTTTAACCCGGTAGTTTGTTTAATTTACCAAAGCTTTAGCTGTAACACCTGCAAGGCACATCCTCATATAAATTTCCAACAAGCAGGAAAGAATCCAATAGGGAAATTAGTTTCCTTTTTTTTTTTTTCCTTTCTTTTTTTGGTGTAGCAAAGCTGCTTTTCAGTAAAGATGCCAAAAATTTCTCTGCCCAGTGAGTTTAGTGTGTTTGGCTTTGGGATGTGAATATTTTTACACAGCTTCTAATCTGCTGTTATTTAGCAACAGTTCTTATAGGGTTATTTTCCTGCCCTACTTGGAGATTGCAAATGGTTCACAAAGATTTTTACCAACTTTTGGACCGGCTTATTCTTTTCCATGTGCATTTGTGCTTGAAAAACTGAGGACAAACTGGGCTGGGTGATAGAAAGCCTTTAACTCTCCTGGTTACAGAGAAAAACTTGAAAACATGGGCTGATTTCATCCAAAAGATTCAAAAGCTAGAAGGAAAATGAAGACTCCCACATTTACTGTATTTAACATTTTATCTTTTGGGGTTGGGAATAGCTGAATTCATGAATTTTGAATGTTTGGAAGTGCTCTTATTATAATCATAGCCCAAATAAAATGCAAGTAGCAGTAATAAAATCTGTTTCCAGGAGCTTGTAGACAAGAGAAAAAAACTTACATTACTTGTAAATGTGCAAATGAAAGCTTTCCAAATGACCAGATGAGTGAGAGAGACAAAAGAATGACGCAAAATACATTTAAACTGGGACTGCAAACGGTTTGATCATATATTCCAGGCATGTCTGACCAAAGCAGTTACTATAAACCCTCAATACAGAAATGAAATGCACAGCACAGGTCTGCGCAACTACTGCTGAAAATCAGACACCTTTTTTTGACAAATGCCTGCCTTTTTGCTGGAGTAATGTTCACTTCAAAGGCTAAACAAAAGAATGATTCACAATAAAAACATCCTTAAATTTTCCGAGGCTCTGAGCTCTGCAGATGCAGTGTCTGCAACCATACCACTCAGCTCAGGCTGCTGTAAAATCTGAGCTCTCGCCTCTGCGTAACACTGTTCTAGTTTTTGTTTACTTATTTTGAACATAATATAGCTTATCAGCTGCAGAAATTAAAGGTATTGGAACACCGCTTTCACTGTAATTTAAAAATCCTTCAGAGATATATAGAGGATGTGTTTGGTGTGTACCTCTTATACCTTTTAGCCTAGTGACTTTACGTGTGCTAATTCATTCCACCAGTATTTTAAGTTAAATGGTAAAATACCTGTATTTTCACAAGTTCTACATTTTTCGCTATTGGCTCAGATGAAGAGCATACAATAGTTCCACACCTATTGTATTTTTCACCCACTGAGTTAACATGAACCTACCAAATCCTCCAGAAAGCTATCTCCAGGGCTTTCTCCAGTGCACCCTCAAGTGACCTCCAACTCCTCAGCTGGCATCCCCATCTCCAGGCCGAAGTAAAGAAAGGAAGAAACTGGTGTAAATCTGGATATAATCACAGCTCAGGCCAAGTGCTACAAGATTCATGTAGCACACTTGGCGGTCCTAGAGATCTCCCACTGGCACAGGATGGCTCAACACTAAAGAAGAACTGTTACCCTACTAAATCCCAAAATGGTAGCTGGATGCTCCAGGCTGTTAAAGGGCTGCTGTGCCCATCAGGTCATGTGCTCAACCCCCCTCAGCTCCCCAGCTTCTTTCCAGGGGGGGTAGGACACTGTACCAGCCACCCCCCACCAGACCTGCAGCAAAGCATCCATGGCAGGAGGGATGGGGAGCAACTGGACCACACAGGTGAAATCTCTTGCCTTCCCTGCTTATTCATAAAGTAAGGATAAAAGCACTGTGCTCCCACAGGAGATGTCCTAAGGAAAAACGGATTAATGGCCATTAAGTGTTTGGGTGCTGTCATGAGCACATCAGTACCCAGTTTCCTAGCCTGCATATGGCTTCTTTAATCCTGCACACCAGTAAAAACGAGTCTCTTCTGCGTCTGCCGCCTGTCCCCTTCCTCTGCAGCCCAACCCCAGCTTCCTTCCCCAAGCCTTTGTGTCCCCTCTCCCCACACCTGCCTGTGAGCTATTTCTACATGGAAATAACCTCAGCAGCACCTAATCCACCCCATTTATAGTGGAAGAAAAGTGCTACTCAGCTTCACAGCAGTGGCACTTTGTAGCTTAAAAATGGCTTTTCAGTTATTTCAAATGGTCGGTAAACTGATATCCATCTTGCTTCTTCCATTTTACTGCTTTCATCCCAAAAAGCAGGTAACATTCTCATTCTGCATTCAGAGAGAATTTTTTTAATCATGTATCTTGAGGTCAAGTTGTTGGGGCTTTTTCAGTGATTGGCTATAATAGCAACCTGAAATTCCACTTCTACAAATAAGTTTATTATTAAATTTTCTGTATTCTGTTACTAATTTAAATTTTTGTAAGAAGAAACCACAACAGTGCTGGGAGCTTGATATTGCTGAAGTAAAATGTGTATTTGATCCCACTCGAGAGACTTTCAGATGCTGGCAGGGATCTTGAACAGGTACTGAATTCACATAATCGTATATCCAAAAATAAAGAGAAAGCCCTGTGATACACTAAGTCCATTCTTGGAGTGAAACAACAAGACAAATTACATCTTAGCCTTCATCAGCAGGAGAGAGGTGTGCCACACAGCTGCTATTGAAAATACCAGGGGGGATTAACATCTCAGATCTCCAAAAAATAAATTTGAGATGTTAACAAAATGAGAGAAGAATGCACTCCTTTGAGTGCGAGGGCTTTGAAAACAAACTGAAGACCATGGCTTTCTTCCTACCTTGTTTTACTAAAAAAAAAAGGCATCTTCTAGATGACGCTGTATAAAATTTCCCAGTTCCAAACTTTGAACCCAGCCCTGCAGTTCATCAGATAAAACTGCCATCAAAGCCACAGGCAGATGCCCAAAACATCAGTTCCTTGTCCTTTCCACATTCAAGGCACCGCAACAAGGCTGGCTGGTGCCTGAGCATCCCGCGGCATGCTCAGCACCATCCTTCAGCAGCGGCATTCTTGCTAAGACCAATTCTTTATCCCTATTAACCTAAGCTCATTCTGTTGGCATATTTATCTCCATAATGAGGAATTAATTTCCCAGACTAGTTTGCAGTGTTAAGGACTATGGATGGATGTACTTTCTGCTTTCTTACTGCAGCAGAGGGTTCAGCGCCTGTGTTCAGCTCTGCTGCTTTCCCTGCACATTAAATTCATTTCAAGGTCTCTTTTTCTTCCTCTGCAGCTTTGCTTTACTTCCTTCTCCCAGCCTAGCAGATGCCTCTTGATCTTTGCAGGCATTTATGAGCTCTCTGGTCCTTTCTCTCTCCTCTGCACAGCCCCAGGGGTTGAAGGCTTCCCACCAGAAAGGCACTGTAATGTGATTTTTCTCACTCTGACCCTAGGGATTCCCAAGAGCCTGTAAGCGTAGAAGATATTGCCAATAGCAGGAGACTCTGAAATGCCAGGTAGGCTTTGCTCATCTCACTTCTGTGGTGTTATAAAGCCGGGCTCAGATATGAGCTCTGCTTTTCTGTTGGGTTGGGTTTTTTTGTTAGGTCTGAACCCTCATTTAGGAAATGAAACAATTATTTTTAAACCTCTATGAAAGAGCTTCTCTGAATTTGTGAAAAGCTGGGTTGAATGGTTCAAACTGGAACTACAGGTGTAATTTTTTTCTTTTTATGCTTTTCCATCCTGTGCTATTTACAGAGCAGATCTGCCACACGGCCATGAAAGCAGAAGATAGTGTTGGTAGATCAAGGTAGCTTGGCTGCTAGCTGTCGTCTGGCTGCAGAAAGAGACCATGCCAGCTGGTTTACTTGGGTTACTACCTTTCAGGACCTTTAGTACAGTTAGCACTAAAGTTTCCTGTGGGGTAGAGACAAGGTCTCATCAAAATGACTTGCTGGAGGCTTTGCACCTTCTCCAGCAGGAGCAATGGTATGTGCAGAGGGAGCAAAGGCAACATCTTCAGACTTCAGCTGGCCAAGCCACTGCCTTGGGGGAGGACTGGTGAGATGAATATTTGACAGGCAAGATACCTTTTTTAACAGGAGGAAAAAGAGCTTACACTTTGCATGACATGGAGGTGGCCTATGAGACTGGGACGCTCTAGCTCTCCTCCTCTTTCACAGCCAGCCATCACCATCCCACATGGTGGGCCCGCAGCTTCACCCTGACACCCTTGCATCCAGCCTTCCTACAGCAAACCCTCACACCAGCAAAAGCTGTGGGCAGTCTGTTCTTTTGGAGGCTGTTTCCCAAGTTTAGTCAAGTTTACTGAAAAGATGTGGATATTTTCCAAATTCAGATGAAGTATAGGCAAGTGGGGTTCATTCCTTAACTCTGTATGAGAGATGTCTAAGCTTTCAGTTACATCCCTTTAGGGTTGCCTCTGTTTTTGGTGGAGCTGACTCCTAGTCTTGGTCCTTTCAAATGCACAAAATGGATGCCAGGAAACTGTAATGGTAAGCTTGTTGTAGGGCAGATCTGCTCCATCCATTTTCTGGAACAACCAGTTCATTATTATCCTGGGTTCAGAAAAAAACCCTTTCTTGGACAAAACCTTGTCTTCGGAATGTAAACCAACTGATGTTCTCAGCTTGTACACAGGGCGAGGTGGGCATTGAAGCCTATCCACTGGGATACACTGCTCAAAGAGTGCCCTAAAGGGTGTGCAGAACCAAGAAGGGCATATCCTGGGCTGATACAATTTGGTGTAGTTGCAGGGGGTCCCATCCTGAGTGGGCTAGGTGGGTAAAACATCAGAACCAAACCCCCTACCAGTGACGGAAGAGCTTTTAGAAAATCTTGGTAACTACACAATTATGTTTTAGCATCACCAGTCTGAGGTTACTCAAGCTGGAGATGCAGTCAAGCACATCAGAGGCAAATTCTGTGTTAAGAATGAAAGCAACGGGGGACTAAAGGGCAGTCCCAGTCAACAAATAAAATTATGTTGGTATTTTCAATAGTGCCACCAGAGGGCAGTAATAGGCAGAAAACGAGCTAACCTTGGACGTCCTGGGGCTGGGTGCTTCTTCCATCTCACCTCCAGGTGATGGAGAGGCCTTCGACTTGTCTTAGGGAAAAGAAAAATCCCTCTGATTTGCCTTGCTCACCCTGCATGGAAATGCGAGAGGAGTTTACATTTCAAGCCTTTGCAGAGACTTCTCTGCATCTGGGCAGCAGAGTTTGTGCTTTCCCTGGGCACCCAGAGCGTCCCCTCCACCGCCGGGGATGACCCTGGCTGGGCAGGCAGGGGCTGGGCAGCCAGAGCTGTGCCCACAGCCCGCCTCGGGTGACTCTCTGCCAGTTTCCCTAGAGCTGGAGCCCAGGCATGTTCCTAAACCCTTCTCATCAGGGGCAGCAAACAAGCCACTACAAGCTTAGACGGTTTTTTGCCTTTTGGCTTTTTGTTGGGTTTTATTTTTTCCCTAATGGTGTTGGGTTTAATTCATTTGAAGGAAAATTTGCTTGGTTTATGTTCCCACAACAAAGGTTGTTGTGGGAACTGATGCTGCAGAGAGAACTGGACTCATTCTCAGGCATACAGAGCAAATGTGTCTGTGGAGTTGTGAGGATTTTCCATGTCAGGAAGGAGGGTCTCATCTCCCCACAACCCCACTTCCCCACATCTCAGCATCCCTGCATCTCCATATCCCTGCATCCCTTCTTCTCCCCACCCCAACATCCCTGCATCTATACATCCGTGCATCCCTTCTTCCCCTTATGCCAACATCCCCACATCCCCACAGGTCCCCTGCCCCAAGCATGACAGCCCAGATCTTCCCTCTCTGATGCAACACATATGAAGAAGGAGGGACTTCCCTTCATTGCTTAGCCGCAAACACTCCCCTCAGTGACTGACTTGGGAGCACTGACGATCATTTCTGCCCTATGGAATTCAACTGTGACAACAGCAAATGCTGGTTTTATGTCACTTTTTTTTTTTACTAAAGGATTAAAAGGAGCTATTAAACTAAGAGACAGACTATCTGGAATACAGCGGAGTATTCTGTTTCCTTTGCTTTTTCTTTGGGGAGGGGGCAGGGGAACTAATAATTTGTTCTTGCAATAAAATCGTTTTGAAGCAGCAGATGAGAATTTGTGAACTCATGCTGAGATTTTGCTTTGAATCACAGGAAGAGTGACTGGGAACTGGAGCCTCCCTCATCACTGGGGAGTGCCCTCACCCTCTCAATGATAAAATAATTTTCAGTGCTGAAAACATTTACCTGGCCTTTGCAAAGCTAAACTTATGTCAGCAAGACTCAGAGGATCCACCCAAGAATATTCTCACAGCTGGACATCAGGATATTTTCCTGGAGGGAGGGAGGGATTCAGATCCCCTGATGCAGAGGAAGGAGTTGCCTCCCACACTTCCCAACAGCCGACTTTTTTTGTTTCATTGTCTTTTAACATCAGTGCTCAAAAAACTAAATATTTATTTCCAACAGCTCTTCCATCCTCCTCCATTTTTACTTTTGTTTTTTGCTTGAAAAAAAGAGAAAAGCAAATTATTTCAAAGCAGCCTAGTCCAATTGTTCTCCCGACTGACAGCTAAATCAAAACAATTCATGAGCTGCAAAACCATGGTACAGACTTTTTTACCCAGTAGTGAAAGGTGTCAAATGGGAATGTTTGCAAATAGCAGATTCCTTGTTCGTGGGTAAAAACCATACACACAGCCAAATTCTAACATAGAGGGGGAAAGAGTAGTTTAGTTCATGTGGAAAATAGAGGGAAATGATCAGATAGAGAGTATATGCTGGTATACAAGGGGAAAAGTCAAGACACGCTCCCTTTCTTGGTGCGACTAGCAAAATGTATAGAGTTTCTCATTACATTAAGCTGTAGTCATGTCCTTGTGTCATGTTGGAGGGAAAACCCCACCAATTTTATTCAAGAAGTTACAGGTTAAAAATTATCTCTTTCTTAGTAAGTGAGGTTCAAACCCCTTTGATATACCTCATGCCCTCTAAAAATTGCTATTTCTCCTTGCACCCAACAGTGACATCAGGAGGGGACCTGGGGTAGGTGTTCACCTGCCCCTCAGTGGAATGGCCTTTGGCTTTGAGAAAACGGTGCCATGTGCCACACACTGCGTCCTGGCTCTGGATGACTGAGCAAGTTCAGGGGGAGCACGCACCCGCGCACAGCGGAATGCCCTTCTCCCGCCTCCAGCTCACATCCCCTCGATGCCGGTGGGATTCTTGCCACTGGCTTCACCAGCAGCTGGGTGTGGGTGGGGGGACAACCTGTCCAGGCAGGGTTTGCTGCTTCTGTTCCTTCTCTGGTTCACACCAGGACTCTGCAGCACAAAAGCTGCTCCGGTGCGTGTGGATTGCTCCCTGCTTCCCTCGGCTGTTTTGCCTGGCTCTCTTTCTACTGTCCTGTGAGTTCTGTGATACCATGTGTCCTTAAATATCTGCCCTTCACAATATCTGAGGGCCTCTGCAGGGATAACTTTCAGTGGCCAGGAGGGGAGTTTCCCTAAAATCCCAAATGATACCTCAGAGTTTCATATCTTCAGAGGTTTATCTTATGGGTGAGAAAAATGTTTTACTCTCACTTCTTGGGAGAAGTGATTTTGAGGGGTCTTTAAGAGAGACTTAGAAAGTGGAGAGAAGTAGCTGCTTTAAAATAGCAAAAATACCCTACAAAAATGGTTTCAGTTTTCAGATGCTCCATTTCACTCTAAGGACAGGTTTTTAGTGGTGGAGAGGGTATCAAAGCATGATAATTAAAGCTGTGGTCGCGTTCTCTGCATTTGGGGCCATTTGGGAGCAAAAGTAATTCTGTCTCTCAAAGATGAGCCTCATACGTGTGAGTCCACTCAGGTACTTCTGCCCTGGCAGACAAATCCTTGATGAGCCCTCTTAAATGACGCAAAGAGTCACCAAGAGACATTAGTGTGGAAGAAATTGAGCCCATGATTTCTTAGCAATTCCTAATGATGTAATTATTTTGCCTTGCAGCACTATAACTCCTGGGTTGTTTGGCTGGAGTCTCTGGGGAAGTTTCAAGAAAGTTTGGAAAACAGCACTACGGAAATTAGAGGTCTCTCTCATATCTGCAAGGATAAATATATGCACAGCGCAATTAGTTACTGTGGAGTTAAAGTGCTATCCAGGAAATACAAGGGGTGGAGAACAGGGACTTTTTGGAACCAGAAAAGAAAGATATTTGAAATTTTTTAAAATAGAAACCCTATAGAAAACAGGTCACATGAGACAGAGAAAGGATATCCTCATTTTTCATCATTAAAAAGAAACAACACTGTAATTAAAAACAGATTCCAGAATACTGATCTGTTTATTCACTATAGATGGACCAAATTAGCAACTGGTTAGGAAGCACACACCAAAAAGGAAAAAAAATAAGGGTATATAAGACTGTATTTTTCTTTTCAGACTTCCATATCCAAATACAGACACGTTTTTACATCTAAGGCTGCGTGCTCTCTTATTTGCTGCGGTGAGCTAGTTAAACAGCCCCTTGCCTTAGCTGGGAACGGGGCATGGTTGTGATGGTCTTTGCAGCTTTCTGGGCTTGTTACCACTCCAACTTCTGCCGCATCGCACAATTTTCCAAATTCCTTGCTGCTCTTCATATTACATTTGTACCTTCATTTCCAAGCAGTGAAGGCTGAGCTGGAGGGCTGGGTGAAGACGGAGAGGGGGGACCCAGCCTCTGGCAGGGGGCTGTCTCCCACCCCTGGGCAGTGGAGCTGCAGAGGCGCTTGCTCCTGGCAGCGGCAAGGAAAGCATTAACGCTTCTCTCCTCCCCTTCCCGCTCCTTTTTCCACTAAAACCATCTGGCTGAGTGTCTCCATGGTCTGGCTGAAATCACACCATTCCACTGGCCAGTTCTGGGCTGCTCCCCGCTGCTGCTTCAGCACCTTCTCTCCATCCACACTGCGCCTTTACCCAGGCACCAACCTTTGCTATGACAGCAGTGGGGTAGGAAGGAGCAGAATTTCCAAGTCCTTTGTCCCAGTGCCATGTCCCAGCAGCCAGGCTGGGCAGTCTCCATCTCTCTCAGAGAGGGAGATGCTGAGAGCCACAACACCATGGGAAGAGACCATAAGGTCCTAGTATCTTCTGCTTGAGGCACTCCAACAAAAAGCCTAGACTGAAGACTCATGGACTCTGTTCTTTGTTTCATTAATTCAATGAAAAATGTCCTGCAAACCTAAATCAGATCTGGCCCACAGTCCAGGCAAGCTTGTGCACTCCCTGTCTCAGCTAGTGATTGCAATATCACTGCCTCTGGCCATGCTTTTGAAAACTGGACTACGTCATGAACTGCATCTTGTACAGCCCAGCATACACCATGGCCACTTGCCATAGGCTTGGCAACCTGCAGAGAAGAAGGTGATGATGCCAGTGAGTGGTAACACATTCATCCACCTATGTCTAACCTGCTGTCTGGCGTGAGTGGGCACCTTCAGGACCAGTGGCCACAGTCCGACACGTGCCACATCCTTCCTGCTACAGGGGGTCCCTCCATCACTGCTTCCTGCTGTGGCCCTTTGCACTGCCTTTGGTGTATCCTGGATCCTCTGGTGACTCTTCCAGGTTGTTAATTTGGCAGAAGAAAGATGTAACCTCTTGCTGGGTGAGTTTGTGCCAGGTTAATGAGCTGAATCTGCCCACAGATGTGTCCAGTGAGTGGGAGGACCAGCAGTGGGAGCACGCAGCTTAGCAGGGTAGGGTGCTGGGGGCGTAGACACCCCATTTTGGCGGTAGGGAACTGCTAGATAAGTTCAGTCTGTCTTTTGGATTTCACCCTGTGATAGCTGGCTTCCCAACAGCTGTATATTTGAAAACCAGATATTCATGGGCCCCGATGACCTGATCCCCAGTCTTCTGTTAGTAACAATACTCAGTTGCACAAAGGTAGCAATAGGTCTCCACTGTGGCAGCACGCCTTGGAGAATTAGGATGAGTGTTAAAACCTTCAGCTGTAACTACTAAAGTCCCTAACTTAAACTTCTGGTCTTTCTGATACACCTTTGAATGCATGGAAGAAAGGCTTTTCTGCTAATGGAAATAAACGTTCTAGCTTTTTAAGATAAATTGCTCATTCTGGTCAGTGCTGTTATGCTACCTCAGCACGTTTAAGTAGTCAAGCTAATGGTGACAACAGTGATTTGTTTGTTCTGAATCAGACATTTCATTTCAGAAAGTTACCAGCTATATTTTGCTACCATTAGTGTCAGAGAACTCATGTAGGTCAGGAAATGTGTATAGCCAACAGCCTACTCACTTGGAAAGGCATCCGTAGACAATAAAGTTTTATGAACAGAAATTTAATGGCATTGATCTTTCCCGTCTTTCCAAAGAGGCTGAGCTTAAGTGATTATTTTTGATGCTGAGTCCTTGTAGTTAGGTATCTGCTGGTAACGCAGGCTGCATTCTGCTCCACTGCTGTACAACAGTGCCATCTGTAATCAATTGAGCTTCAGCCCCCCTGCATTTGTTTTGTCTTAGCTTTGGGGAATGGTGTCAATTAACGATTAAAAAAATCCTCTTTCCATTAAATTAAAGAGCATTTAAAAAAATAAATGCCACCCTCTGATAGCAGTTTAGCAGCCGGAAGGACAGTCTACCAGCCAGCCAGGGAAGGAACAGCAGAAATGAATATACATGCGTATCCATATGTAGTGTTTGGTTTTCTTGAGCAATTGCCATTTTATCCTGGAGTAACCCTCAAATCATTTGCAGAAGGGTGTCAGATAATGCTTTCTTCAAACCCAAGCCAGCTGTATGTGCAGTAAGGGAGAACCATACGGTGCCTTGTGTGTGAGGATGATATTTGCTGGGTTATGAAGATAGCTCTAAAGACTCTGGCTGACTGTTTCGTGGTGTGAACCCCAAGCTGCACAAGGCAGCTGCTCTTTCTGCCTGAGAGATGCACAGATCAAGGGCCACGTTGGGTAAGTTGAAAGACAGGAAAATTTCTGAGTTACATACAAAAACTGACCTTCTTCAGGTAAGGGACTTTCAATGTCTCCATTCATACAAACCACTATCACCAGATAAAACAAATGTGTATTTTGTAATGCTTTTGTCTTCCTGGTTATGCATTGCATGAATTCAGTACAATTCCTATCTTTACTGGAGGTGTACAGCCTTTTCTTAACAATTCTTTTTTACTATAGTGACTAATTGTTAGAACTTAATTTTGTGTTTTGTGACTGGGTAACTGGGCTGAGACTCATCCAAATGCCACATTTCTGTCTGAACAGGACTGCCAACATTTCAGCACAAATTGTCATGTGTGTACACTTAAAAATCCACCTTTTCAGTATTTGAATTTCTTTTACAGTGACTTTTTTCACTTATGCTGAAGGCCAATAGTGCTTGAAACACTTTCATAAACCCCACTTTTGAGAGGTTTATGATGTTCTCTGCACCGCCTTTATTCTGAAGAACTGTCTCCTTGTAAAATATGATTAGAATAGACACAGCTGCTGACGTCCAAGGGTTTGATAGCCTTTTATAAATAGCATTTGTCCAGGGGAGTTTTATATGCAGATTAAGAGCTACCCTGAGTCTGAGGGAGTTCACATCTTGCTGCTCAAGAGGCTGCCCAGGCTGCCAGGCTACGCACTCCTCTGCTCAAAGGACATCCACTACCTGGACATCCTGAAGTTGTGTCATACTGCAGAGGAGAAGTTGTGAATCTGAGGATCACTGGCAAAATGGGAACTTTATTTGCTCTTTAGCCTGGTGATAAGGGCCCTCATCTGGAAAGGGTAGATTTTCTTTCCCACCTGTGCTTTTAGGGCTGCTTTGGTACCCATTCCTAGCACTCGCAATGCTAGTGTTAAAATGAACATAGCACTCACCCCTGTAGTGGTTCAGGAGTTTGGGGCTGGAAATGCAGCATGCTCTGAACACTCATGGGCATGAGTCTTTCACAAGAGGCAGGTAGAGGGAAGACTGCTTGATGTTATTAGCAGGAAGGCAAATCTGAACATGTACGTGGGCACAGCAGAGTAAGCATACTCTGGAGAACCTTGCCTGGAAGCTGTGATTAAACTCCTAACTCTGTATCAGTTTGGTAATCTCTGTCTTTTTCCCCCCTCTTTACATTCCTGGGCAAAGTGAGGATGGAATAGTCAAAAGTAAGAGGTTACAGGGAATTAGACAAGAAAAATATGGGGTTTGAGTTTAGTTATGTTAAAGGAGTTGGCAAGATAGAAAGAAACAAACTGGAGAGAGCAACAGTAGAAGTTAGATCACTGTGAGAAATAGCAATTTAACTGCTTTGCACTGGGGTGATGGGATCACATAAGATTATTGTTTTCCCAAAAAGATTCATCAAAATACTGTAATATAGTCATAATTTGTCAGCAGTTGTGAAGTCCAGGCACCTCAGGCAACTTTTTAAACTCTGCATAATCTTCAACGTCTATGGGAAATACAATGAAATATACCCTGTTCTTAACTTACTCCTTTTGCACCACATATTTCATGCAGGCTTGGCTGTTGGCCTTTGTTTGCTAAGTAAGGGTTTCAACAAGTGGAGAAGATGGATGGCCAAGCCAATCAAATACAGAATATGCAAAAGGTCAAAGCACTCAGCTAGCACATTGCAGAGTGCTTCCAGATAAACCAGGCATAATGAATTGGATAACTTTCTCTTTGAACAAACAAAATAAGGAAACTAGAAAGTAGTTAAAGCTGATAATATTTTCTTTATGACTAAAGTGCTACATGCATAGCCCTGTGGAGTATGAAACAGGATAAAATCCTTTCCTTCCCCATCCTTTTGAAATAGAAGAGAACAAAAATAAGTAGTTTGCACATGTAATGCTGAATATATTTGTGTCAAAATCTATAGTAAATTAAGACTAATCTGTGCAAGCAGAGAAATGTTAACTTTTTTGTATGGCTACAGTTTTTTTCTTCATAAAAGTTTTGAATGAGGGGCATGTAGAAACATGACCTCTCTAATGTACCCTTTAGTCCTGGGCAGTGGACGTAGCAAAGAATGAAGGACCGCAGGAGTGCTTCTGTACTCCTGCTGCCACGTTCTTTCTTTGTGGTCTCCAATGCCAACAGGTCTACATTGTAATAACTGAATTAAAACCTAGGATTTAATCTTTTGGTGGGTAGTGCTGGGGGATACCCGCCCAGAGCGTGACAGTAGCAGCAGAGCTGTGGAACTTCACTAGTGTCAGCAGAGGACCAACGAGGACACCATGTGCTGCAAGGCGTAAGGGCAGAGGTGCCTAGCCACTGGCACCCTGGGGCCAGCAGAGCTTGCCTTCTCATCTGTACAAACTCAGTGCACCTAGGAAAGAAAAACTGTTTAGAATGCTCAGAGGAAGTATTTGGTTTCCCAATCCTCCCAGATCAGTATGTGTGCTAATTTTAAATGGGTCTCTGTTTCTTTCAGACTTATCTTTAGCTGCTGCTTGACTGCACTTGGCAGAAGAGAAACAAATACAAGTCATTGTTATTTCACTATCTCGAATACCAAGCATGTTTTCATTCCATCTAGCTAATACAAGCAGAAGATAAACTGGCTGCTTATTTCCTCTTTCTTTTCCAAAATAAAGGAGAGCAAAATGCCGAGACCTCATGGAGAGGAAGCTGCGGTGCCTCTGGAGGGTACATATGTACAGCCACCTACGAGACGAAGACAATAATAATGCTCTGAAAGGGATTTGAACTGGCAGATGTGGATTTTATTTCCATTTCCATCATAGACCATTTGTATGGATTTGGAAGAAATAAAGACCCGGATATTTAGTGAAATGTCTCTATAACCTGTGAAGGGTCTTCACCTCAGCCCATGTGAGGTCCTAACTCCCACTCAAGCTAATATGGAGGTAGACCTTTTTTTGTTAACTTTGAGAAAGGACCTATGCCCAGTAATACTAACCTGACGCTTTCTGAGAAACACAAATGTCCAGCTTTTGGAGAAGAGATACTTTGGTCTCCATTTGGTACAGTAGTCACTTTCTGCTTTGTGAAAACAGACTAACCCAGAGAAAAATACATTAGATTTAGAAAAAGCATTGCTTTTTGCAGTTATTGTCAGCTTACAACAGCCCCCACTCATTTCAGGAGCTCTGTAAATCTCACTAGTTTCCCAGTGATGGCCTGAGGCATCAAAACATCTTTGCAAGTCTGGGCTCTGGTGTTTAAGACTTCTGCTGGAAAAGTGTGCTGTTGAAGGAAAAGGGAAGGGAAAAAACCAGCAAGAAAAAAGGCCCCCTCGTCATGTGGAGGAATAGGCAGGTGAAATGAAACTCCAACTAAAATTGTAATTGCAGATGTAGAGTGGAGACAATGGAGCTGCAACGTTCTGCCCCATTAAGACTCCAAGTCCTAACACTGGGGTGATCTGACTCACTGGAGGGTGAGAAATGCAATGTGCTGTATTGCTTGCCACAAATAGCATTCAATTTCAAAACAGTAAGTATAACAGAGTTGTTCCAAGCTGTTCCAAGCAGATAAGATTTAAACCCTGCATGCTAGTTTTGCATTGGTGACTAATGATTGAATGGAGGTGCAGAGCAGAGGTATCTTTAGTTAGGTAATCTCATGGGGTAAATGAGGTTTGGACTGTATTTTCTAGCAAATGTACGTTTAGAATAAATTATACTTATTTGAAAATCACAGGCTCTGTTGGAACTGCACTTTGCATCTCATATAGATAAAAAATGCATGTGGAGTTAATCTACTGGTACCCAGATGCCTCCCTGAGGTGTGCAGCCCCAGCACTTGCAGAGTCACCTGGACATGAGCTGTTTATCATCGATGTGTCCCCATCCTGCAGCCATTCACTTACTGGGCATCTCCAGATGGGTGTACCAACTGGGGGTCATGAAAGCAGCACCCTTTAAAAGCAGCCTGCATATCCCTCCCTCTTCTGTTTCCCTAATAGTGATACATGAATTTACTAAATTTTTCACACTGATCTCAGCTATTTCTGTGTTATCACCCTGGGAATACCTTATGAGCTACTGACCAAGCTGTAGGTACCAAGACCTAGCTATTAAAACCAAACCAAAACAAACTAAAGCAAACCAAACCAAAACAAACCCAACCCCCACACGTAAAAAGAACCCAAACAACCAAACTAAACAAAACTTCCATGTGTTTTGACATCATATTTCCATGTAATAACTGATTTTTTTTCTCCTTTAGGGCCACTGGACAATGACATATTTCTGTTTACCTGGATGAAGCCAGTCTTCATTCACACCGCTGTATCTCAGGAGAATTAGGCTTCTGGATGAGCTTTGTGGTAGGATCAAGCTTTGTGACCTCCTAGGGTACACTGTGCCATATAAACCTACCCATTCTCTCAGTATTGAAGCAAGATGAATCCTGAGCAGTTACATTCACATCTTGGCAATTGAATTCAGTATTATTTGGATGCAAATGCATTCAGCCAAACACAGGAAAATCCCAAGTCCCAGCATCAAAGGATCCCTCTCTTTTTAATGTCAAAAAGTGATAATTCCTTCCTGCCAGCAAATCAACTTCTTAGTGGTTCACTGCAGATGAAGGATTCCATTTGATTCCTGCTTCAGTTACTTGTGTTGGAAACATTCTTGAAATTTATTAGAACATGCTGAATCTTAAAATGCTTTGGTCAGAAAGAGGACTTAAAAGATGTCACCAGGAAAAAGTGTCAGCTTGCTTGCCACATGAAAGGCAAAGATGACAATTGGTCAAGGGTGTGACAATTATACTCCTTAGAGCATGTTTATTCTTATGCATCCATTACACGGATTTGTGGGTTTTGTCTCTAACATGCAACAATCAGTTATGCAACAAAAGTCCGCATGTACAGGACCATATGAAAACTTGCACACACAGGTGAGGCAAGATGCATTTTCTTCCCCTTAGCAATCTCTCCAAGATGAACGATTCCTTTTTCCTAACCTCTGTTAGTTGCTGTGTTGTACCTGTGAGGACGTGACTGCCAAACAGTAGCCCCCAGTTCAGCCGTTGCAGCTAACAGCTCAATCCTACCACAGCTATATCTAGACAAAGCCAAAAGCAAGAAAATCAAGGTTCTGGTGAAGTGCTAAAATGTGAAATAGTTGCCTAGAATTGTAATTTTAGATGGATTAAAAATCAGCCTATCGCAGGCACCAGTAAGCAGCTTTTTATATAAAAATCATATTTTTATAATCTTTCTTCTAAAAAAATTCAACCTGTGTTTTCTGTTGAACACTTAAACCTCCAAGACTTGCGAAGTGCTTTGCAGTTTCTCCTCCATGTTTACTCTTGCCTCCTACCTCTGATCTGGAAAGCCCAGTAAGAAATGAAATGAGTTCAACTCCTTCCTTTTAAGACTCTTGTTATGCTGGAACTCATGTCCCTTTCCCTCTGATAAAGCTTTAACTGCATCTTCCTTCTTAAGCCTCTCTCCCCATAACATAGTCCAGGGAGGTGGTGAAATCACCATCCCTGGACGTGTTTAAAAATGTATAGATGCAGTACTTAGGGTCATGGTTTAGCGATGGTCTTGGCATTCCTGTGTTGACAGTTGGACTTGATGTTCTTAAAGGTCAAGATCTTTTATAGCCACTTCACAAGTGGCGTTTTGACATTGACTTGTTTTGTCACAGAAGATTAATTTCCTCTTTTAGGGGCATCAAACGCCTTTGAAAATTTCAGTATAATGATTCCATCTTCAGTTACATTAGTTTTGCAAGAAAATACAAAACCAAAGTCACTTATTAACAGCTACAATAAAACTTACGTCACCTTAGTTAGCATCAGCAGGTCAGTTGAATGCATTTCCAGAAGTGCTGAGTGATTTGGGGCATAGTGTGAAGTAAGCTTTTCAGTATCCTTATTTTTCAGCAATAGTTTGTTATGGTTGTCACGTGGAAGCTCAGACTCTGAAATTTCCCAAATTACAATTATGTTTTATAATTTGCCTTTTTGTTTGCTTGTTTTTAGCTGCTCTTCAGAGGAAACTAATATTTGCAAAAGGGGACCTATTCTATCAATTCACAAATGCACAGCACGTGTGTCAACCATAACTGGTTGAAATAAATTCTTTGCAAAAAGGAGGAATTCAACACAAGCATGGGCAACTCTCCTGTATGAACAACACTTTGCATGCTCCACTACCTAAATGAGCAAAGCAGAACAGAGCCGTGCCCTGCAAGTGGATGCCTTTGAAAACCATGCCTCTGTTACTTAAAGTTTGACAGTGCCTCGGAAGATAGGACCATTGCTGTGAGTGTCTAGTTTTTTAACTCTTCAAAATCAAGAAGTTTGGGGTCGTGCTCAGTCATGAACCTCAGCTTGGGTGTCCCAACTACCCCATGAGAGGGGCATCCCTCATTGCACTTGTGGAGGAAGCCCAGGAAAAAGCCTTGGGATCTGTCTCCAAAGCCCCAGACCAAGGACTACTGCCTCAAAATACTGGGAGTCTTTTGGGCAATTTGGGGACCAAGCTCCTTTGGCAGCTCTGAGCATTTTATGTATTTGAGGCTGATGCTTCTTCCTCCACTTTGAAACAGATGCTGCTCCTCCCAAATCCCACACTGAGGGGACTACATGCCAGAACAATCATGATTTTTTCCTCTTCTCTGTCTTTACCAAGAAGGAGGCAACTTAGCCTCTCATGCTTTCCAAGGATGATATAACATTACCTCAGGGAGGCTATGCCCCAGGTCCTGTTAGGACTCTGTCGTACTAGTTCAGTCTGGAGCACACGCCTGCTCCTTGCTCCATGGTATACATTAAGCTGCTTCCAGCAGGAGTTTTACAGCAAGCTCACAGTTGCTTTAAATTAGAAAAGCTGGCAAGTGGCCAAGGAAAGGAGTGGGAGCTTATTTAGCTGAGACAGACAGTTACAAAACTCAATACAAGAGCATCAAGCTCCAAATAAGTTTTCACAAAGTGCATTACTTGTCATCGTGGTGTTTAAATTTGTTTTAAAGGATTTTGAATCACCAACACTCACCTGTTGGCTTCAATTTACAACTCATACACTACCCAGACGGAGCATGTTGCTTTTCCTGAAAAATCCGATGTCATCTACTGGAGCGTGACGGTAAGTTGTAACTGATTCTACTTTCCTATTCTGACTTCTCTGAAATGCATTTGAAGAAGGGAATTCAACAGAAAGACCTTTCAGAAAAATGCAGATTTTTACTGGAATACATGTAATTCTATCAGAAATTGACTGTAGTAGGGCTTCAGTGAAATCTGGTTTTGTATCTTGTCTTGTAAGAGAAGAGCAATAAACTTGGACATTTATGCACATAACATTCCTATCAGAAAATTACCAGACAATTTGTTTTAAAAATCAAGGACACAGCTTTCTAGCAAAGGAATAGTTTTAAATGTCTACCCTTCTCAGGATTTAGGATTACTAAATTGCCCAAAATATTTTTAAATATTTCTCTCTATTTAGCTTTAATCTTACATTCCATCAACCCGAAACAGAGACTGTTGTTTTTTTCCCTTGTGAATAATTCCAACATCATTCCAAATCTTCACTTTAACCTTTGTTGCTATGGTTTCACAGAAATTTGTTTTGCAAAAAAAAATATCTGTAAATACCAAATAAATCATTTTGCTTCAGGGTTGTGTTCTTGCAAAGTTAAGCTCCTGCATTTAACTTATTAAACTCTCACAAATATATATATATTTGCTGGTTTGTTGGGGTGTTTATTCTGTTTGGTTGGGCTTTTTCAAGGTCATTTAACTTTTTATGCTTCCACTACTACCAGCAGCATGCTTTGTGCCTATGTGCAGACTGGGAAGAGAATGTGTGTTGTTAAATATAAAGAAAATGCTGAACGTAAGTGATTAAACACAACCTTGGTCTGGGTAGGTGAGACTGTAAATGGATTAGCAGTTTCTTGCTTCCTTTTTTCCCCTGGGTCTCTGGTTACCATTATCCAAGTGAGGCTGAGGCAAGCTTGCCTGCATGCCAGCTGCCCAAAACCTGATACTCACAATGGTGGCTAATTTCTCTAACCCACTCACTTTCAAGGAATGATGAAGCCTTTCAGGTTGAAGTTTTAGGAAAATATGGGTGTGAGCACAGCATTACCCACAGCCCTTGGAGCTGTGCAAGCTATGGAAATTCACTAACAGCAACCTGCTTCAGATATCACACAACTATTACGTTATATAGCATGCTGCATTAAAGAGGCAGAAAATCCCTTCTTCCCCCAGTGCCTGCTCTCTGCTTTCCCTGGCTTGGAACAACTTCAGCTGTGCTACTGGAGCAGATTTTTTCTGGTGGGAGTGCAGGGCCGTTGGTCCCTCTGATGCTGTGTCCCCATGGGCCATGCTCTGCCTATGAAATGCATTTGAAAGTATAGAAACCCAGAGCAGAGAGGGCATGGGAAAGGGTGCAGAAAAGCAAAACTGAAAGTGGAGGAGCTGATATGCCTGCCCACCGTCACAAGAAATCCTGAAAGTCTGGTTCTCTTTGAAGCTGCCCCTGGGCTAAGTTTTGTGCTGCGTGGGAAGCCCACCATCACCATCCTCGCTGAGGTCTGGAAAGGCAGAGCTAGGGACATCTCCATCAGGTGCCACCTGGGTGAGAACTATGTGGCATGGGAACTGGGAAGCATATGACCCTCTCTTAGTGGTTGCCTGTTCTTTGTCCTCCCTCTGTAATACTCCACCGACCTGACAGGTAGGTGAGAGTGAAGGTGGTGAAGGCTGATCCCACTCCATACTGCTTAATGACACAGGAGACAAGATGGTTTCTGAAACTATCTAAGCCACAGGGACTGCTTCTGGCTCAGCAGCAATAACAGGGAATGATGCAAACGAAGAACGCAGTGTTCATATTGTTTCATCCCCTCCATCATCTCCACATTTCACTGTTGCACTTATCTATGGTTCAATCACAGTGGCAAAGTGACAAGGTAGATTGAAATCCACATATAAGCAGTGTCCTGAGGACTGGATTAGAGTGCCTGCAGTAGAAGATCCTATGATAGAGCTGACATATATCCTTAATTCTCCATGACATGTCCGTTCACAGGTCTGTCCCATGCACTGGTAAGCCTAATCTCCAGAGTCCTTAAACAGGCGCTCCAGCAATTTTACACATACTGTCATGACAAGATCAAATAATACCCATGTTATCAAAGAGACATATTGCAGATGATAAGGTGACAATTTAGTTTGACCAGAAAAACTTAATCTCACAGAGGAGTGAAAATTCTAAGGCTGCAACCTTTTATACAAATAAGAGGCATTAAAAAAGATGCAGTTTCCAGTTACTAGAGGTTGCTTGTTGCAGATACAAGCGAGATAATTATTGGCTAGGTTTGTTTTAGTTACAGGCATCAGTCTGCAACTGTCAGCAAAAGGTGTTCGTTTCTGCCTAACAGCCTCTCTAAAGTAAGAGGTGCAGATCAGTAGGGTAGTTTCTTTGCTAGAGAGAAGAAGAAATCCAGATTACTCTGATTTCCCAATACTGAAAAAAATTGTTTGGGTTCTTCATAAATTAGTATTCAGATTTTATTTTGGAAAAGCAGTGTGAATCTGCTCTTGGTTGTCTAGCCTCAAGCTTCACCTGGTGTCGGATACAGATGGGAAAGCTTGAAGCAGTGAGGACAGGACTGCAGAGGACCTGACTCAAGTCTTCAAAGATACTTTACAGTTTCATTAAACCTTGGGGGGATAGGACCATATGATGTCTACACATTTCTGTGAGGTGTATGTGTTGGGAAGGGCAGGATTGTTTAGTACATCACCAATTCTCATCACAGAGGATAATGGGGACCATTTTTAAAGGGGAAGAATAGGCTGTACATAATGGGAAAAAGATTCTGGCAGCAAGAGCTATAGGGTTATAAAACAAGCCAGAGGGAAAGAGGGGAAAAATCTCACTGGCTGGGTTTTTTCACTTAGTCTGGGCAAACCTAGAAGAAATCTGTGGGGAGCAATCTTTCCTAGGCTGAGAGATGTGAGAATCCATATGTTGTGCTGGCTTAAATGTATTGGCTTGTCTTCCGTCTATCTACTGGATTTGTCTTCCTCATCTGTGTATCACATCTCTCAGACCCGAATGGGGTGCAGCCTACGGAAGTGGAGGCCAAATCTCAAACAAGATTTAATGGAGATAGTTGACTGTGTTTGGACACCACCAGGCCACCCATCCTATTTCAGCTTACACTCTGCCCTCCCCCTTTGGAGAGACCCCAAACCCAAAATCAGACACTCTGTAACAAACAGGAACATCTGGCAAGAATCTGAAGTTAAAGCTGGGGAAGGAAAGGAACGGTTCAGTAAGGGGATGGTTTTTTTCGGATGTATTGTAATTCATGCACTCTGTTTTATTCCTCTCAGTCTTTGCTACATTCTTTCAATAAAGATATTTTTCTTTCAGTAAAATGTGACTGGAGAGGGATATTAGTAATGGAGGTGGGACCCAAAATGTTGTTTAAAAAATGTGCAATAAAAACAGGGAGTGACAATGCTATAAAAACAAGGAGGGCTTGAAGGGCAGAGCTGAAGAGGTGTGTGTCCAGCCTGCTCACCCCACCTCTTTCTGATGGGCCTCAGGGCTAGGTCCAGGGCAGCATGGGAGTCCCATCACTGCAGCACAGGGGTATCTGATCTGTGAGATATATATGTGTATTTTTTGTACCCTTTAGGAAATAAAAAAGAAGGCTGAAATTTTTTCTGGATATGTCCAGGAAAACTCTCCCTTTTCTTGGAGGGAGATGCTCCCTGTGCTGGAACATGCGTCTGCTATTCTCGCTAGCAGTAACGACTCAGGACCAAAAGTCTTTTCCCTTTTCAGCAGCCTATAAAAACTTGATGTTACGCCAGCCTTGCTAGCCCCACACTGATGTTCCTGCACAGCGCCAGTCTGCTGTGTTTCAATGCACCTGGGGACTGAGCCCACCTCCTCAACACATCCCAGACTGCTGTTTCCAGTCTTTTTTCACTGTCACTAAACGGAAGTGGTTCTTTTGGGACTTAGCAGAGAAACACCTAGGTTACTCTTTGCATCCATTACTTATTCTAGATACCATGTCATTTTTTTTTTTGCAGAGCAATTGGCTCCTTTGAGTCTTTATGAGCTCCAGCTCTGTGCAGATTATCTTCCAGAGCCTGTCCTTTTTCGGTCCCCAAATCCGAGAACAAACCTTTGATCACAGCCCTGCATTAGCAGCCCTCCCAGTCCTGCACATCTTTACTTGTGTCCAAATTCTCTTCCGTTCCTCTGCCCTTTTCCTCCTGTAAATTACCAGTCTGGTATCCTCCCTCTCATAGCCCTTCCATTTTCCTGGCGTATCTGTGTGTTTACCCAAGGGCTCCCCCTTTACCACCTCCTCACAGGGGGTTTCTGGGGGGCGCCTGCAGGCAGCTGTTCCTTCCTGAAGTGAGGGCAGTCGATCCCGTAACCCCTGCTCAAATGATGGGCTAAGGCACTCTGCAGCTTCCCGAGAACTGATTTCCCAGTGTCTGGAGGAAGACCAAGGCCGCTTTGGCCTCTCTCAAGTTACTCAGTTTCTGTTTTCTGATTTTCTATTACTCAGTGCAGACATTCCTGCTAGAAAGTGGCAATACATGTCTGTAGATGACCTCTGAGTGGGGTGGAGCAGTGAAAAATTATTCCAGGGAGAGGTTTGGAGGTGGGAACAGGATGGTCTGTGCTCCAGGAAAGCAGTTTGCATAAAGGCCTTGTCACAGCTCCCACTCCTCTCCTGGAAGAAGAGAATTTTCACTTCTCTCCCCGGCTTGGGTAAAGGGAAAAGAAAAAAAAAAGGAAAAGTTCCCTTTCCTGATTCAACTTCATCATCATCCACTTCATCATGTAGCCAAGTGTTCCTTACAGAAATGCAAAGATCAAGTAACATGGACAAACAGGCAGAAGGCAACAGCTCAGGCAAGATGGGCAGGTTCAGTGGTCCTGGCTAGCTGTGAAACAAGTTGTTCTGCTACCTCTCCCCTCCCTGCCTCCTGCACCCCCAGAGAGAGCAGCCTGACCTACGGCTCTCAGAGGGGCTCTGAGTGGGTATTTCTTTTTGTTTCTCTAGAAGGGGGGCTGCATTTCACTGTATTTTAAGCTTTACAGCTGGATTACATTGCTTTATATTGGAATGGGGCTTTGGAAACTGCATTGCAGATTGCCTTCTGCTTTTTAAGAAGAATCGAGTTTCCTCTGCAGGGCTGCCTAGGTTAGCTCCCTGCACGCTGACAGTCCATGCACCTCGGTCCAGATTTTGTAGTCTGCTTTGAGCGGAACTGTAGTTCGAAATTCCTGTGCATGGAATTTCTCAGACATAAATGCATGTACTTTGCACTGTGTCACACCTGAACGGTGCCTGCTGCACTACTTGTGTAGTGCAGGTGTCCAACTGGTAGGACCTGCATTGAACAGCCAGTCTGAGAGCATGCACTGAACCTGCCTGGGGTTTCTTGCTCTGATAGATCTGATACATTATTGGAAAATCTTGGTTAAATGCACATAATCCTCAAACCCGCCTGAAGAAAATATCCAGACAGAAAAGGAGGGCATCTTGGGAACAACAGCTGTTAGAAAACACCCAGCATCTTGATTTCTCCCTTTCTGCAGGCCTGCTCTGTCCTTGAGGATCAGGGCTGCTGTCTGACAGTTTTGATTGTCAAAGGCTGAACAAAACAATATCTGACTGGTGTGTGTGAAACATCTGTTTCTGCAGCCCATTAGGGCATGTATTAATACCCTTCAGTGAAATCCAGGCCACACTGAGGTCAAAACAATCCTTGTTGTTCCCCTCGTGGGGTTGCACCAACCAGGATCATTGCAGGGGCAGCTTCTTGGATGATGCCCAGAGTATATTCGGATTGCTGCATCGGCAGGATTTAGCTCCAGCTTCCTACTCCTGCAGATAATGGTTTGTAGCCAGGAGGGTGGTTTTCAGACCTCCTGCATGAGGTGAAAGCTCATATGCAGTGCTTTGGTGTTCTGTGTCTCTTGGTCGTTTCCAGCCCACCTCAGCAATCATGAAGTTGTGTCACCTCTGCAGGGATATACCAGGGATGTAAAACATCTTTGTCCCCCCCTTTTCTTCATCAGAAAAGCTTACTGCCACCACTGCTCATGCTTGCATGACCTCTGCAGTGACTCTGGCACAAGGTTTGGATTCCTTGACATTAAGACTTGATGATCCCATAGCAGAAACAGTTTCATTTGCACGGAAGAACTGCCAAGACACCCTTAAAAGGAAGGGTCTGCTGAAAGCATGCTGCTGAATATGCTTGCCACTGCTCCAGCCTTCCCAGACACCATCCTGAGCAAGCCCAGGAGGAGCTGTGGCACCTCCCCTGCCACGCTGAGCCCCTGTGCAGAGGGGAGATGTCCTGATCCTGTTGGACCCTGTGGCCAGAAGTTGACAGGACGGTGCCCTGGCACCACCACCACCCCCCACCCCCCGCCCAGCACCAACCAGAGCAGTCCAGCCAGCCGCTTTGCTGTGCGTGCCTCCTTTTCGGCATGTCAGAGGAAGCAGATGTTTCTAATTTATCACTAAAACCAAACAATTTAATCCCCCAAATATGCAGCAGTGGGGGGTGAGGAGGGGCCCTTCCACTTAAAGCTGATTTATAAATTGGATAATTAAGGTTAATTTGCCCATGAATGAAGCAGATATGTGTCAGAGATCATTACCAGCACTTCCTCCCTCTAATTTTTGCAAGCCCTAAACATCTAAAGCCTTAAGGCTCCTCTCCCAACCTGAGGCAACACAACATGTTCCTGTTCTGCCAGCCAAAAGCGGCTGACGCCACTTTCTGTCATCAACAACCCTTGTATTTATTTATTTAGGCCTTCAGAACATCAGTTACGTGTCGGAGGCGCTGCAGCCCTCCGTCGCACAGGTGCAAAGGCAGGCGGCGGTGACAGCTCCAGCATGCCACCCTTGCTTCCGAAGGCAGCCTCAGCTCGGCGGGCGGCAAGCAAGGGTGGGAGTGGGCACCTAGAGTAGGCCACGCTGGGGGCCTACAGGGGCTGCCTTCGCTCGACAAAATGGCTAAAGGTGTTGATGAGAAGGGGCCTGAGCCCAAACCCATTTCAGACAAGACTGAGGGAACTATTGGTTTTGCCTGTGTTGTGTCAGTGCCCGAGGCCACACCATGGAGCTTCAGTATTTCAGCACATGCTCATATATTGAGCCATCCAGCCTACAAATACATGTACCCTGTCCCTGCTGACAACTGCTCCAGACCACCAGTTCCTACTGCTTACAGCTGGTGTTACTGTTTATTAAAAAAGGCTCTTCTCTGGGCAGCTTGGCATCTAGCCACAGCACGTCTGCCATGCACAGGCAGCACTGAAGTAACAGCGATGTAGTAGCCTTAAAAAGATCTTAATATCTCCTGGAGACACAGCAGTCATACCAGCCCGGCTCTGCAGAAGGTCGGAATTTGGGGACTTTGGGTGTCTGTAACAGGTGATGGGAAAAGGCAACCCCTACCAGCAGCAGGGTGATGGAAACGCCTGGGCATCCACAAAACAGAAAGCACCTGGTGTGGGAATGGGAGGGAGTCCTGGTGCAGGGCTTCAGCAGCCCACAGACCGCCACCCTAGGATGCCGGGCTGGGAACATCAGGGCTCAGTGGGGCTGGACCCAGGTGCTGTGGGTCACTGGGCAGCCAGGAATAGGGTGTTGAGGGAGGCAGGATCCTGGCAGGGCTACCTGGACCCCAGGGGTGTAGGGGCTCGTTACCTAAGCGGTAGAACAGGAAGAATACTGAGCTCGATCTGCAAGTTGCTGTGCTAAACCTAGCCCTGTTACATAGGAAATGGACAGCTGTATTGATTTCTTTTGACTACACCTTTAAAAATAGGATTTAATTCGATGCCCTCTTCTGGTAGATGCTGCAGTGCTCCCCATTCCTCATACACTGGTGCCTCTGCTGCGGGAAGGGACCCAATGACTCAGGCTGTCCCAGGCGTGTGAATGCACATTGCAGCCATGGCATAGCATGCTGCTTTTGGAAGTTTGGGATTTCAGGTTTAACTGCAGCAGCTGAGTGGGTCATAAGAAAATGCAAAATAGCATCATATGCAGCTTTATGCTGGAGTCACTGGAAATTGTCTTACACTGGAACGGTGAGAATGCTGTGGGATGCTCCCAGGGTTGGAGCAATCAGGAAATCCTTCTCCTCCATTGTTTCTATTAAATGGTAGGATTAGATAATGTAGCAGGATTGCAAGGAACTTCTCATCAAGCCCAAATGTCAAGTAGGCTAAATGAAAGAGTGAAAAGGAGAATAGAAGAACAGAAGAAAAACAGAAGGAAAGCAGCACTAAAAACAGGAATCAGAGCTCTCAGTTCTTTGCTTGAGCTGCTACACTCCTGTCCCTCCTATACACAATATCCATATAGTGATCTGGGAAAACACTGGATTTAAGAAGAAAATTTAAGACAACCGGAACACTACTGATCTTGAACAGAGCTGAAGCAATTCTATTTCTGGACTAAACAAAAAAAAAAAATCCAAACCAAACCAACCAATCAAAAAAAAATTAACTCAAACCAGACTAATAGGTTTAGGTTACATGCAATGAGAGCAACAGCACCAGTTTATTCTGCAAAGCTGCAATCTGCTTTTCAGTTTTGAAGCCTTCTCCCAAATGAAGAAACCAGATGCCATTAAACTAGCTTGTACCAGTGATGCAGCTCTTCTTGCAAACTGGGCTGCATTTCAAGAGGTGATATGCACTATAAGTGGCTTCTTCTCTACCTAGTTTGAGAGGTGCCTTCCCTCATTCTGTACCCATGAGGCATGGCCAGAGATACCCTTGTGTCAGAAAGCCTCACACTGGCAGCAAAGAGACTGGTTGCAGCTCACTGCAAGAAAAGAACATTTTTCTTTGATGTTTTCAATAGCTTGGTCTGAAATAGCCTCAAGCTCACTCCAGACCTGATGAAAAGACTGATGAATTTGAAGTAGGAAAGCTGTCTCAAATTTCCAGATATATCTTGAACATGATATTTTGGAGCACCAATATTTGTTTCTGACTGTTATTTCCAGGGCTGTAGAGAAGAAAGGGCGACAGATTTAACTTACAGAGGATTTGATCTGTTGCAAAAAGGACCATTTTCTTAAACTGTCAAAAGATTAAGCATAATGTTTTACCACCATGTTGAACATACACGAGCAACAGATTTTTGATGGGAAAGTGACACAAGCTGATAAAAATATTTTTATTCAATGATAGAAAGCAGGTTTTCTAATTCCCAGGGAGTTTATTTTGCCTTCTCACCTTTTATGAAGTAGCAATATTTGAAATGAGTTTTCTTTTGGCTGAAGATACACTCCGCAATGCAAGAAAGAATGTCCTGCCTTCAGCATCTTCTTCCATGCTGTCTGACCTCTAAGAGGCAAGGCAGTTTATTAAAAAATCCTTTCTGACTCTCAAATGGAAGATCACACAGTTCCTCAAGGGCAGGCTCAGGACATTTGTATCTGACCATGAGATTCGCTTTTGATGGGTTTTAATGGTATGTGTTGTTGATGTTCCTAAATTATATGGCTCAGTGAAGTATTCAAAAACAAATGCTCAGCCCCCAAAGGGTCTGATAAAAGGCCTAAGGATAAGCTTTGATGTGGATGTAAAGCTATGGTAGCTGTCAGGTCCTGGAGTCATCTTCCAGTGGCATCCACATGACCAGAAAGGGAGTATATATGCTTCTGCACATTTCTGAGCCAGAACTTCAGCTGGCGTAAATTAATTATGCTGCCTTTGCAATCAATGCAGCAGTACTCATTTATATCAGCTCAATATCTGGCCATTCAGATTTCAAGACTGAGAAGTTATACAGACAAGATATTGCACACTACAGGTTTAAAAAGGAGATTTGCTCTTTACATATTAATGACATATTAAAATAAAAATAAATTACACTTCAAAAAGTCAGAATTCTTCTTTTTTAATGTGCAGTTTGAAACATCACCAGGAATTTGCAGGTCCTGAGTTCTTGCCCATTATTCACCAGTCCATATACTATCTGAGACAATGTGAACAAGTGCCATTAGCATCTCACCTTAAGTGAGATATTGCTGTGGTCCCAATTTGGCTGGCTTGGCAAGTCTGAGCAGGTATGCAGCACAGTGTCCAGAGCAAGGGTTGGTAGTATGGGATATCCACATACAGGTTGCAAAGAAACTTAACTAGATCACTCCAGGAAACAGTAAGTCTAGCATAGATCTGTGACCCATGCTATATTCTTTTTGGTTTTCTCAGAAGTAATATATTGTTTCTTAGCTATGTTCCATTTACATATATGTATATATTGGTGGGACCATGCATAAAACAGTATTACTCACCGAAAGCTAAATGTGAGATTGAAGTGTGAGGGCCATACATAGGAGCCATTTGTTTAAACATCTTCATTTTCATTCTTGTCTTTCAAGACAAGACAATCTTTTTTTCAATTCTTCCCAAGCCCTCCTTATGTATGAACTGAATTTCAAAACAAAAATTTATTCCAGATGTCTTAAGTATATTTTTCCAGGCTTGCAATTTAAACAAGTTACAGCAATACTCACCTTCATATAGTTTTTGATCATTACAATACGAATTCTCACTGACAGCGATGGAGATCACAGGGAATTTTCCTAGTTTCCAAAACCAGCTTTTACTAATTTAGATCCCCTTTCAGCTTGTCAGAAGGGCTGCATTTTAAGTACATTAATTCACTTGATGATCCCTATTACAGCTGCCCACCACATGCGAACAGCAGTAGCGTTACCACTTTTTCCCTTTTCCTCCAGTTCCAGCTTCAGCTTCAGCACTGGAACCCAATACATAGCTGGTGTCTCACAAGTGCTGTGTTACTTTGCCCATTGCATCAAAAAATCATCTGTAATAGCAGGGTGGCTATTAATAACTAATAGCTAACTAATAGCAGGAATGCACAGAGAGCTGACAGCAGGTAGGATGCCAGCCCTGAGAGATCACCACTCAGTTTCTTACTCTGCACAGACTATGTGATCTCTGGCAAATAATGTTGTTCTGGTGCCCTTGGTCCACATCTGTAAAGTGAGATATTATTTTTTGGCTTCCATGCCCGATAAGTATAATCAAATGATTGGGCAACCAGATATTGCAATAAGCAAAAGTTTGTAATTACCTGAGATACAGGTTGCAAAATCCCTCTGGATCATAATCATTGAGTCAGCTTCTTGCTCCTGGGGATAGTGGAGGTCAGGTGTGCTGTATGGAATGCAAAACTGAATAACAGAGTCATCATGGCACTTACTGCAGAGACAGCTGCCAGCTGATTAGACCTGCTTTGAGCAGATGTTGGATGAGATGAACACCAAAGGACCCTTCCCACCCAAATTACTCCTGTGATTATGTTCTAACACTGCACCTCCACAAATACATCCTCTCAAAGCACTGGAGACCATGGTGCACACCCCCAAAGTAGCACTGCAGGAGACAGCCTGCCTCCATTAGGGACAGACCAACTAAGTCATGATGGACCGAACTGATTTAGGGCAGCTCAATGCCTCCACCAAAAGTATTTGAGTAGCTGTGGCCCCAGGCTGATGCTAGAAACAGTGTAAGTGCCTTTAGATAGCACTGTGCCTCCGTGGAGCCAATCAATGGCACAGTTTATCTCCAGATGAACCATCTAAAGATAATGAAAGTTTACCATATTGGGAAATACACTCTCTAGCTGACATTTACCTGCCATGTCATATTACATTGTCACGGAATCAGTGTTTCAGTCCTGTTGCCCAGCCTTTGCAGGAAATATTGAAACAGCCTTGTGGTTCCTATTGACTCTGCGTACGTTGCATCTCTCATGAAGTAACTAAGTGTGGGCTTTGTAAAAGCCTTGTGAACTGACATCAGAAGTAACAGCTACCAGGATGTATATCCCTGTGATGCCCGAATTTTTTAAAGCTGTTTGTAAAATTAGACAATTTCAAAACAAAGTCCAGTCAAGGCGGTTTAATGGACTGTGTCACATCAGACATAGGGACCTAGTTTCTCAGTGTCTCGGAGACAACTGTAGTGTCATGCCAGCAGAGCAGCACTCCCAGCCTGCAGGTGGCACAGCCCAACCAATCTTCTGGGTGATAGAAAGATAAATGAGAAACATAAGACTTTAATTTGCATATAAAGGTCTACATTTCTACCAGGAAGAAAGAGAGGGAAAAAAAAAGAATAAAGGTTTTTCAAGTTTTTTATGTGGTAGATCATGACAAAGACTTCATCCAACAAATGTCGTACATTTCTATTTGTGTTATAGCTTCTGGGGTCCTGGCCAAGCTTTCACTTTCACATTCACAGCTGCATTTCTAACTGTGACCCTTAGTTTGGGAACTGTTTTAACTCCTATATGAATGTCTGTGAATGCATATACAATATTTGGTAAAACAGATGACATTTTCAGAGACGAGTGCTGCCTCCAGTTGTGAGACACAACTGCATGTGGCCACAGTGAAACACAGTGTCCTAAGTCTTGTAGGGTTTACACAGCTGTGTTACGGCTGAAATGGGCTGAGGGAGAAATGACGTTGTCCATGCATGGGGGGCTGCAAGTGTCCTGACCTGTGGCTTGTTGCTTCCTCAGGCAAAAAACAGATCCCTGGGGCAGAAACTGAGTCACGCCTGGACATAATTAGCTGGTGCTCAAATTATTGGCATGTTTCAGATGTCCATACTGATAACGACAAGGTTTGGTTCTCAGAGGTTATGTATATATTCCACTTGTCTCAAAACATTTCACAAAGAAGCAGGTAATAGCTCCCAGCTATTTGAAGTTTAGACTCTGGAAGTTACAGACAGAAAGCTGGATGGGATCCCGATACACCCTGCTCACGGGGCTGCTGTCTGAAAGCTGGGTATCTTCAAGTAGTTCTGTGGTGCCAAGCCTTGCTCCTACAAACCAGGTCACAAGGCCTCCACGTCAAAAAACAAGATTAAAAGTAAAAACTCCCAGCTATTTTCTAAAAATAGAAAAATTGTACTGGGACAAACGGAGAAAACTTGCTTGCTGATGGCTTAGCAGAGAGGGAAGAGGTCTGGCACGGCAGGTGACAACAGGCTCAGCCCTGCATGGCTGAGCAGGAGCCAGAGCAGGGGAGTTCAACACCTACCTACATAACTAAGCCCTAGGTGTGAGACTTGAGCTCGCTGCAGAGAAAAGGAGTTTTGGTGTCTAAAGAGCAATACTTGCACCCACAGTAGTTTTAAAGCAACAGCTTTCAAACATGACACTTCATTTTTTTAAAAAAAGTCAATGCCAATACTTTGAAATTCAAGATTTACGTATATGGTTTGATAGTGCTTCATATTTTGAAAATGTTAGTGGAGGAAGAGAAGCGGAAAACAGCAGGAAGAGCTGAACAGAGTAAAAATTAATTTATTGTAGACTTAGAGTTTCAGTATTTGACAAAGGAAGTGAGTATACATGGAAACTAAATTGAAACTGAGACTTCTCTCGTTCAACACAATATATCAGTGCTACTAGTCAGCTGCAACTGGGAGAGACAAATTAACTACCAATAAACAACCTTGAAGTTTTACATGTGCTTTAGTGTCTTAATAAAGTTGCAGAAAAAGAAGCAACAGCAAAAGCTGAAACCAAATCTGAGATTCAAGAAAAACCTTGATTAACAGACACATAAAATGTGTAGGGGACTTTTCAAGTCCATTGTCACACAAGGGGAATAACACACTAGACAAAAAAGATCATTTGATCATTCTTCAGTAATATTATTTCTTTAGCTACAAATGCTTATTAGAAGTTTTGAGGGCTTTTATTTTAATCTTTATGTTTCATAAGGCCAGGAATATTGTATTTACAATATTTTAAAGTTTAATTTTATGTGGTTAGTTTTTTTCTCTTTTCCCCTCTTTTGCAACTGAATACAATGGAATAAATCAGGACTTTGATTTTCTTTCTTTGTTGTCTGTTTGCTAATCCTTTTATTATGCCTAAAATAGAGGGGGGGTGTCTTACCCTCTCCATAGAAAATCTGTTCTCATTGTCTGAGAATTGAATGACTATGTTTAAAGTCATATCTTTATGCTTGTAAATATAATTGTAAAATGGAGCAGAGAACTTTTTTTTTTCTGAAAACTCAATCTACCTATTTTAAGCTACATCATTATCTTGCTTTTCATATTTGTCTCACTATTTGTTCTACAGAGAACTTCTTCCAAAAGCCATACTTGTTTTTATGAAGTTTAGTAAGTTTAAGTAGACCAAAGAAAGAGGGAGAGGAAAAAAGGAAGTAAACAGATCTTTTGACAAGAAAAGATATCTGAAAAACACTCATTTTGCTTGCAGGCAATTCATTGCATTTATGATGTCTGAAATGCTAAACTTCAGTCTGGGTTGCATTTCCTGGCTGAGGTACAGAGATTCTCAGAAAACTGAGGTTTGAAATAGAAAGTCAGCAGTAACTTCATCTGGAACACAAGGAACCTCAGCAGAAGGGACAGAGCTGAGAACGCTGCCACTTGGGAGCTATGAACTGAAATAGAGACGCCTGTCATCTTTGTTTTATTTTTAAAATATTGGAACAAATTAAAGGCTGAAAATATGCATTGTGTTTTCATTTTGCTGTGCCTGCAGTAGAAGCATTGCTTTCATACCCTACCGGTACATGCCACAGTTTCTGCTCTCTGATCGCTCACTCTTATGTTACTGCTCAAGTATGCATTCAGAAAAGAGCCAGCAGATATAGTAGATTTATTCTAGTTGTCGAGGTCAAGGACTCCTTCTTTTTTTTTTTTTTTTTTTTTTTTTTTTTATTCAGCTGAGAGGGAACTCTTTCCTCATAACACCAGACAGGCTTTCTGTTTTGCAGTCTACTGTCAGTGTACACCACTGATAAAAAAACATGTGAGGGTATTTTTAAAGGAAATTATTTATCACTCTAAAGCACCGGTGAGTTATGTGCTGTCTCCAGTGCCAAAGTTAGGGGGCTTTCAGCAAAGCACAGTGTCTGCATGCACTGCAATTCAAAGACTCCAGCTGCTGGAAGCTCTTGCAAGCCATGTAAGTAAAGGGCTTTATTTCACTAAACCAAACTTCATATATTCTCTTGCCTCGTAAAAACTCTGAGATAATCTAAACTTGAGATGAGTTTCATAATACTAGTAATGTTGTTATCTTTCTGTTGCTTTGATTAATGTGTGTACGTCAGCACAATAACTAAATAACCTTTTTAGAAATGTTTTGCTTGTGAGTAGTGTAAGGAGCAGAATCTGTACACGGCTCAGGCAAGCTTTGTTTGCTTTTCTGATCGCTGACCATTTCTGTTCTCTGTGATCAGCACAGACAACTCTCTGATTTCTTTGATTTCTTTTTATTCTGATTTCAAGAACAATGGGAAGCTGGCAGAAAAATGCAAAACCTGTGCAAAGGAAAACAAAGAGCAGAAGGGTAGTTTATAAAGCAGCATCAGCGAACTCAAAAGTGGTGTGTAAACCCCATGTTGAACTTGTGGTCTTAAGGGATTTTATATGCTTTACAGTGAGATTTAAGAGGTCACAGATTATGTGACTAAGAGGAACATTAAATGACAGAAGAAATATTTTGATTGCTTTATAAAATATATCTTGATGTTCATGCTCATATTTAAGTTAATCACTTTCTGTATGGTTATTTGGAGTTTATTGCAAGGGATGGATCAACTTTCTCTGAGCTTCACCATGTAGTTTAAGGTCATGACACATTTCCTTGTCCTCTATGCAGTTACTGTATGTATTGGCTTCAATAGGCCTGGCAGACAGGCACTGAAATCTCAGATTTCTCTTCTTGTCTGTGAGGTCCTCCCTGCCCTTTTGGTTGATGGCTGCCCATATGCAGACAGGGTGATAAAGGAATGGAAACTGGCTGTTGTGCCAGGAAGCTCGATTAGCTCCACTGACCTGATACAGGTGGTATTAACCTGAGACAGGAATTTCATGCGCTCAGGGTTCCCGGTATCTTCCTGTCCACAGAGTCTCTAGCCCCCTTGCATTCCTTGAAGCTTTTCCAAAAGCATCTAATCCCTCTGACTTCACACCTTCTATTTGGCTCACACTTTTTCCAAGTTCCCAATAACTTTTACCAGTCCTTCCCTCTAGACTTGCATATCTGAAAGGTGCAGACTCTGCCCTCCAATGCTCACAGTGGAAATCTGGCACATACCCACAGGGCAATAACAACTTTATTTATTGCAGATAAGCCACCACAATTGCTTCCTGCATCAGGTGCTCAGAGGAACATAGATATTGCCCCAAAGAGCTTTGCACCTCTCCCAACCCTTCTGTTGATTTTAGTTTTCATGGCAATGCAAGACCCACTTGGGGAAAGGGGCACTGTCCGTTAAGAGAGATGCACACGGGTCATTGAAGTCAACGGGGAGGCTGTCCTTGACTTCAGCCGGGCAGTCAGACCTGGGTGCCAAAATAGCAAGGAAATTAATACATATGCAAGGCTGTGTAGCTGCAGTGTGCTGCTCCCAGTGGGGGTATCACGTCCCTGAGCAACAATGGGGAAAGGCTCTGTAGAAAGAAGTCTGCAGGGTGATAACAATCACATTTTAAAGGTGCATTGGCAGTAGTGAGTCAGAGATGTAGGGAATCGGTGTGAAAGTCACGGTCCTTTGCTGATGGAAGAAGAAGACATTGCTTTTCAGGAGTGTTTGGAAAATGACAGAAAGTTTAATTTTCAGGACAGAGATGGATAAGAGCTGACGCAACTCTTTTTTTTTTTTTTTTTTTTCTTTGCAACTCAGCTCTCACATACCTAGCTGTTCTAACTGTACTCCAGGGAGAAAACAGCAGTTTGTTATATTTTTTGAATTTGTGTATATTCATGTGTTCCATTAGTCTCTTGGCAAATGCATCTTTTGAGCTCTAAAGCTTTCTGAACCTTTCATATAGTCCTTTGCTTTGAAGTTACAGATGTCTGTGATAAGCAGATGGTTATGGTTTTGAATTTGAACATATTTAAATACTTTGTTGTGTATATTTTATGGGGAGGAATGTACTCTGTCTTACTATGCAGAACTGATGCATTAAATGAAAAGTATCCATGTCTGGATGCTTGATGCCACTTCCTAGCTTGCAAACCAATAAACCACGTTTTTCAGGATTATTTGTTGTAAGATATTTTCACCCCATTTCTCAACTTGTATTTCGAGTTACAAACCAACTGGAAAATGCACTTGTCTGATGTGAGCTCAGTCAAAGTGAACAAGCAACAAAAAGAGCCAAAGGAGCTGCCCTAGTTGAGAATTGCATTCTCGTTCTCATGTACACTGTGAAAAGGCTGAAATCTTTTCTTTTCTTTCTTTTTTTTTTTTTCAGAATTTCCCAGAGGAAATAATGCAGTGCCTATGTATATAACTGCGAAAAAAAAATCTTTTGATCTTTCCTATTCCAAAGTTTCATTTTTCAGGAGGTACAGCTATGAAATTCGATGAGCTGAGAATCTAGGAACATAAGATCTTAGACCAGGAATAAATTTGGGAACACAAATGGAAAGAATAAATCTCAAATAAGAAGATAACTCTCATTTTCTTTCAAGAAAAAGAAGTCAGATAAACATATTTCATCCAAATGTTTTGCTATTGGATATTCATTATATAGTTAGATACTACAGTTCTCTTCTCCCTCTCCACCTGTCTTTCAGATTTGAAGCTTATTTCTTAAAGAAATCACTCAAGACAGTCTGTGACATGTGCGAACTATTTAAACTTTGTTGATTATAATGACATAAGATATATTATTGCATGGCCTCAGTGCTTATACAAGGCACAAGCCTGACTTGAAAGAAGAGACATGCCTCATTTTAAGCAACCTTTGGAGTTTTTGCCTCCACCTTTGAGAAGCAATGGGGCTGTTGAAGGGTTTGTGGTGCTGGAGGGGTGCTAAAAGAGATCAGTGGTGATGCAGGATATGCTCTTTCCCTCCTTTTTTTCCTCTCTCTCCATTCCCTCTGGGAACATTTTCCTTTCTCATTTCTTCAGGATACAGTAACTTCTAATGCCAGACTGTTCCAGAATACAAGTTTTCCTCTTTTTGCACCTCAAATCACCCTCTTTTTACTCCACAGCACCATAGCTGGTGTTCAGCCTTGCTGGAGAAGAGAAGGCTTGGGATGGAGAAGGGGCCTGATGGGGACAGCATGCCCTAGCAGAGTTGGTGGGCTGAACTGTCCACTGTTGGGACTTTAGTGGCCAGTCTCCGTCTCTGCACATACAAGCCAAGTAGCCCACATGTAAGCAAAGCACATGGGCTGCTGGCCCTTGTAGTCTGTTGCCCAAGGCTAACAGCTGCTTTAATTACTGACTTGACTAGCTATGCATTTCCTGGTGGTTTCCTCACTCATATGTCTTCTGGGACTGGTCATTCATTACTCAAGACAACAGTGGACTAACAGAACCATTAGTTTGATCAAAGAGAGCAGTTCCTTCAGTTCCACTTTGAAAGTTTTAAGATCTCTTCTGTATCCAATACTGTAGGGTTTAAAAGAAGCGGGGGGTGGGGGGTGGGGCGAGAAAAGAAAGGAAATTGTTGAAGGGTTCTATTTTATAGTCTATTATTTGACAATGTAATGTTTAGAAATCTACATACAAATGAGAAGTAGTTGTGAAAACTTCTGATTGATGGGCTGTCTTTCTTTCTGACAATTCTAATTGTTTAAAGACTGTACATGTTCAAATACTTTGAAAACTGCAGATGGTACTCTGCTACCTGACAGCAACATAACTGAGAGAGATGCTCCCCTAAATAAACCCTTGAAATTATATGAAGAGATTACATTATGATGTATGCCAGATTTCTCTTGTATATATTGCAAGATCTCTTTCTCTCTGCGTAGCCTTACCATCCGTTTCTGGTCTGGCGCAACACCTCAGCATCTATGTCTCTGTTTCTCTGAATACCACTTACTGGACTTACAGATGTGAGGACTGAGGCAGGACTTGATGACTGTTGAATTCACATCATACTAGAAGTCTGTGAAGATGTAGAAAACTGAAGGTAGTTTCCCTGAATTCTGGAAACATATGTCCATCCATGGCCACCCATAAATAAGCAGAATCTTTGTCAAGAGGGAAAGAAAACAGCTTTTAATCCTTGATGTGCTGTTGTGTGCCTATAGCCTTCCCATAGGGTCAGAAACAGAAACAAACCTCCCAAACCTGCCAGAAAGCTCGCAACCTAAATGTTGTACAAGACAATCAGCAAAACTGACTGCGCAGGACCAGAAGTAGCAAAACATCCAGAGGTGACCAGTATGGACAGCAGAGACCAGTTGCCATTACTGTTGTTCCTGTAACAGAAAAGGTCTTGGCAGGCAAAGAAACAGTTCAGTGGCATACCAGTTTGCAGATGAAAAGCTAGTCTGGAAGTTGCTCTCAACAAGCTGCTGCAATGGAGGGTTGCAACCGGTACGTGGTCTTTTTTTCTGTAGGCAAATGTACTTGCTGGAACAGATAGTGTCATCCTTAGTTATCAATAGCTATTAGCTAATCTATCCTATCTTTGAGTGACTGCCCATTTCTGAAGTTCAGTGAAGTAACTAACATACCTGATACTTTAAATATGGGGAGGAGGGGACGGACGGACACGGGGACACACGGTGGAATCTGCTTGTGTTCATTTTTCACAGGGAATTATTTCTGTTATATTTTTAAGGTTTCCTCTGTGGCTTTTAAGATGTTTCCTGAAATCTGTAATTGCAATCATGTAACATCTGTGTCCAGCTTTTTCTAAAATTATGGTGAAGCAGGCTACATGGTAATTAGAACAATTCTTCCTCTGAACTTCATCTCTCTTTTGGTTTATCAGCTGATGCTCTAGCAAGTAGTTTCTGCCTTGAGGGGCTGTTGATAGATAGTTCACTGAGATAGCTCAGTATTTCAGTTATTTTGTCCCTGCAAGGTCCTTGATAACACTAAGAAAAAATGCAGTGTTCACCACAAATTGACTTTGGCAGTTATCAGTAGTTCAAATCCTTGACAGCACTGAAAGCCTTTGGTGGATCATGTGGGAAAATGTGACAGTGCAGGCAGTCAAAAGAAAGCATTGGGACTGTTTTGGGTTTTTTGTGGCAATGGGGAACCAGATTCAGCACCACATAGCTGTAACAGCAAAGGCACTGCCAGCACACCCTGATCACTGCCTCAGTGCACGAACAACCTCCCACCTACCCGCACAGCATCATTACCATGCCCCCTGAATCTCTTCCCTCAGAGGAAATAATCCAGACTAGGGAATCCTGGAGGATTACAGAAAACCTTCAAAGTTCAAGAGAGCAACAATACAAGTATCTGGGCATTCCAAATGAGCAGAGTAATTCCCAATTACAAAGGTGAAGATCTGGAGACTATGTGACCGTGTTGGGTTCACCATACCATGGCTGCTATGTTCTGTTTGTTAAAGAAAATGCTCTGTACTCATGGCCATTCCTTGTTCAGGAAGGAAAATGTTCAGATTCCCTAGTCAAACTGAGCACAAATGGTGATACAAGAAAGTAAAAATCCATATAAATTACAAATAAAGGTATTTTATCATTATAATTATTGACGGACACCATATACTCCTAGATTTTTGTAATTTACAAATGGAGAGTCATCCTTCTTTTATCTATACCAGTGCAGTTAAGGCCAAGAAGAGATACATAAATGAACACAATACCTGTGGGGTTTGACAGGTGATTTAGATACACTGTGTTTTAAGAATAGGCATGGGCATGAGGGAATCATCCTCATGTTCTCTTCCTGATTGAAGAGAATGATAGCTGCAGGCAGACCGCATGCAGAGATGCTTGGATGAAAGTGGTGCCAAAGACCATCCCAATAGTGCATCTATGCTGTGAATGTCACACTTGAAATTAGTCAGCAACAGCTATGTCATCTTGATCTGCATGATGATACAGATGATGTGATAAGGCTCTGGAGAGATGGAGCTGCAGTTATCTGGCAATAATACTTTTGGCTGTTATGAATCACTGAAATTTCAAAATTCTCAGGGGTGTATTTCTTTAACTTTGCACCTTGCCTTTTAAATGAAGAAACATCCCGCTCTGGCCACATTGATGACATCATCTCTTCAAAGAGAAAAGGATTTAACATTTGTTATTTCTTTCTGAAAATAGAAGGTGCAGAAACAGTTTTGAATATTTTTCATACATGAGCTATGACAAAAGCTTGCTTATTATCAACCCTTTTGTTGAGAATAAGCCTACGTTATTGTTGATAATATGCTATTTTTCAGTGCCTACCAGGCCCTGAAACAGAGCACTAGACCCTGTTCCAGAAAAGAAAAAAAAAAAAAAAAAGAAAGAAAGAAAAAAAAAGTTCAAGGAAAAATATGAAATGTCTTGACATGAGATTAATGTTGTTTCCAAGACAACCTCAGGATAGAAGGTCTTTGAGCTACATGGCCATTTCCAAAGTGTGAAAGGACCTTGGCTCCTTGCAGGCAAGGAAGGCACATGAAGGTCCAGAGAAGTACTTCTTCACCTGGGGTGGTGGTGACTGCTGGTCTCCCTCCTTATGACAGATAAAGAATATGTGGGTCTTTTGACATCTTTGTGTAGCCCTTTCTCACTCTGGCTTTTTTCCCCCACAGAAAGAGTTAAAAACCCCTCCTCCAGCACCTCCTCCACTCACAGGGACTTTTTCACTGTAGGATTATAGGAATCCTGTTTTGCTAGCATTTATGGAAGTTACGACCCCACTTTGTGGTCAGTGCTTGGGTGTATTTGTAAAAATTGATTTCACTGCAATGCTAGCTTGTTGCCCCTTGTAATGAGGTCTGAAGTTTTCCCCTGTTGGCCTGAGGTGGTATTTTCCAGATTATGGGTGTATGTTCCCTAAACTGACACATTGTAGCACTGTATCACTTTGCTATGCCTTTGAGGGCTCAGCTTTCATGCAGGTGCCTAATGCTGTTCTTGAAGTTCATGCTCTAATGCAGACAGGATGGTTGGCTAATTTCTGCTTCAGATGGCTTCTACCATCTTTTCTTCATTGCTGCCAGTGTTTTTTTCTTGCTTCCCTGGGGACACCAGATGCATCTAATGAGTCAGTTCCAGCTTCCAAGCTGAAACAAATCATGGACAGCAGCCATGTGTTGTTCAGATGCTTGCATGGGAGGGAGAGACCTTTTTCCTTTTTCTCTTGCTGCACCAATTGACTCAATAAGAACTAACCTGAGGTCAAATTGGCATTGCTTTTAGCTGACTCCAACCATTTTTAACTTTCTTCTTAATTCCAAGCTTTTTCTATATCCTTAAAGAGGAGAGATGCCTTAAAAGAAAACTGGTGCCTGGGACAGTGTACCTTGATCCCAGCCTAAATGATAGGACAAGAAAAGTGTTTAAATCTAAAGGACACAGGCTGTAGCTTGTGAAAATAAGACAACAACCAGATACGTGCTTCTCCCCAATGCTTCATAAGTAGAAAGAACGTATAATGTACAGCAACACCACAGCAGGTCTCCCAAATTGAAAACTAGGAGGAATAAAAGACTACCATACCTTGGCTCTTAAATCCCTGAATGTGTTGGCTGTGTTGATTAGTTACTTTGATTTGTGCTTCCCCACGCAGCTCATTTTTCCCTTTAATAAGTGTTCAGCTTGTAAATTGTCACTTGTATTTGCACCAAACAGTGTAATTAGGCTGGAGTGATGGAATATATTACATTGTTTGTTTTCTATTATGTTTATTCCAGATGGTTTTTGTCACTGACTCTTTTTCTAAGATGGGCTGTTAATAAACATAGGATAAATCTAATGAATAAATTTGCTGTGCTTGTTATAGATCTGTGGTGGTAGGTGAGATGGGGTTATGCCACAAAGTAATGGGCTCTCATTAGAACTACAGAAATGTTAATTCTTGCTCACATATGAGAGGGAAATGGAGCCCATGGATAGTGAGGGGTTGAAGAAGATACTTATGTGATTTTTTTTTTTTTTTTCCTTTAAAAGACATCCATTTAAAATTTAAACTGGGGTTATGATGAGTTCACCATTGTGGTGCTTTATTGCTTCTCTGGACAAGGCAAGTGTTTTACAGTAAAGCTACAGAGTGGGTACCCAGGTTCAAGCCTTTTATTGCTGGAAAGCTCCTCTGTGCCCTTGAGCAAGGTGTTTCTGTCTTTGTCTCAGTTCCTGAACAAACACGTCTTTCCTTCTGCATTTTAACTGTCTTGTCTTTTCAAATAGTTATTCAAAATCCCTGCCTAGGCTGGAGATGCAAAAATTATTTTAGAAAGAGAATTGGAACATTTTGGAGAAAAGAACCCCCGTATGGGATGGATATACAATGTGAAAGTCCACACAGCACCAGGACCTGTCATAATCTGCTAATTTGCCAAAGTGGCATTGACTGGAAAAAACAAAAGCTGTGACAGCAGACCTTGGAAAAGTCATATCACTTAAGGAGTTTTCCAGTACTGGCCTCCTAGTTTTCCACCAGAAAGGAACATAAGAAAACCCAGGATGAAACACAACAGGGTCTGTCCTACCATCTTTCAAAAGCTTTAAAAGCTGCATTAGAAGAGGTGACTGTGATTGTTCAGTAGTAGGACCTTAGAGTCTTGGTTAAAGAACATGTTTTTAAGCAGATCAGCTAGAAGCTGATTACGGCAAACAAACAAATTATGTTTCTGTTGAAGTTTCCCACTTTCTCTGAATTCTTCCAGGAAGCACATAAGCAGGCAGCTGCCTGCAGTGCTGCCTTTTGTCAGTATGAGTGGCTTCTCATGTTTCTGTTAACTGCTTAGCTCTGCTCTGAGCAACTAAAACAGTGTCTCTGTCTTATTAAGGTAATGAGAGGCAATAATTCCCCAAGTGAAGAACAAAAATGTGAACACAAGAGTGTTGATTTGCCATGGTTTGGAAGAAGAAATTCTCCATCTGGTCTCACATGGGCCCACTAGCAGCAGGCTGGGTAGCCCGGTTGGTGCTGTGAGCTGGGTGACAGCAGGTCTGAGCCACGGTGGGTTTGAGCACCTTGCCCTTGCCAGCCTGGCTGCAACCCCCTCCTGCCCTCACCTGTTGCAGTGGTACCACCACTTTCGAGAGAGAAGGGAACAGCATTTCCCCTTATGAAATGGCAGAGCATCCATCTTCCTCTACATGTTGTTTTCAGCCACATCCTGGAATTGGTAGTGAAGGATCTTCCTCTTCAGTCTGGCATCATTTTAAAACCAGGGAGCTGAGCTCTCACAAAGATGGCACAACAGCTGGCATTAGCAATCATACCATATACTACTAACTATACCACGCACTTCTTACGTGCCCCTTTCAGAGATATGCCAGCTAAGCTGCAGCTGGAGAAATAAGACTAAAAAATTCTGTTGGTTGGCATTGGTGAAGGTTTCTTGGAACAGGAATGGACAACGAAGGGGGAGGAGAAGTATGATTTGTGGGAGCAATAATTCAAGAAGCCCCCAGAGGAAAGGTGAGCTAAGAAAGGCAGGAGGGCACAGCTGTTTCAGTCACTGAGGTATAAGGAAAATGAGGATACAGCCTGTACCCGCAGCAGTGGGTGTCCCGCCTGGCCAGTCTGCGAGGCATGAAAGTGTTAACCCTTCTGGAATCAGTACAGGACATTCCAGTGCTTGATTTCACATAGTAAAAATAAACCTCGTGCAAGGCGTGTTGCCTATGAGGTTTATGCTCTGCTTTTTGATTCAATCATTTAGGAATGCAAAGCCCTTCTACCAGGTCTGGGCTTTAACAAAGCCTTTGCTTTGCCATCTCCAGACTCTCACTGAGGGTAGAGCAGATCTGTGGCAATGAAGTTACAAAGGTCCATTTCCACCTGCAGCTGCTCAGTCCTGCTGTTTCTGTAGGGCCCAGTTCACCTCTGCACTGTGCTGTAGCATGATTTTTTGAAGACAGGACAAAATGCTTTCCCTCCTGTGTATCTTACCAACCATACCCTTCCTAGGCACCACTGCATGTCCACTTACAATGTGGGGCAGTGGTGAGTCTGTTCCACAGAGGCTCAGTGTTTGCTGGCAAATAGGGTAAATGAACAGCCTGTAAATCAACCCCCTGTGCATTTAGTTGGCGGGTAGAAGGACAGTTTAGCTATCCCCAGACACTTCACTCTGCACACAGCATCAGACTAAAGTTGGGTAATTCCCAGGCAGGCAGCTGCTCTGGGGTTTTATCCTGTATTGGACAGGACAGGACTTGGCCTTTGTATTTTTGAACAACAATAGGTCCAACTTCTGCCACTGAAAACTTTGTTTACCCCAGTTCCCAGCCCTCGGAGGCCTCCAGTGGGAGTTTCCACTCATTTCACATCTTCATCACTCTCCTTACTTTCCAGCTGACCATGATCAGATGCTCTCATGTCAATTCTCTCATACCTAGGGGTTTCTTTGGGTGGCAGATGGCTCCTGATTTCACAGTTACACTTCCTCTGCTCCCCAGACCCACCAGCTTGATTTTTCTTAGGAAACAGGATCCTTGAGGCTGGCAGTACCTCACAATTCTCATAGTGAGAGGTGGTCCACTAGGAAGGTATATTGGAAAAAACATTGTGGTGTTATTTTTCCTCCTAACAAGTGGAGAACATGCAGTCAGCATGATATTCTCATTGAGTTATTCATAAGTAGTTCCTATAAAAGGGAGTGGAAGAGACAGTTGAGGAACATTGGACCAATTTCTATTTGGTTACTCATTGGAAAACTGGAAATAAACACAATGTAGTCCAATGTCTTAGTCTGGATTTACACCAGTGCCAATGAGAACATAATTTAGTCCACTGATTTTACATCACATCCCAGTGGACTTGGACAATATACAGAGTATATCAAAATCTGAATGCTTATTAAGAGTCCAGTAATAATGGTATTTAGTAAGGATTATTTTAAAATGCATTTTCTTTCTTCACTACTTCCACCTCTTCTCTTTTGGTCATCTGCTATTGTTGCCACAGTTGTGGAGCACCTTGGCCATAAAAATGAACAGCAACTGCAAAGTCTTTGGTGAACATTGTGAAGATTTTGGGACTTGTCAATCTATTTGTCATAGTAATTTGCTGTCAGCTTAGATTTTCTTAGTCTTGTCTTTTTAACTCCATAATGCACCTGTAGAGTTTTGAAAGGAAAAGAATACATTACATCTAAAAATTATGTCATGAACCAAAGTTTATTTTATCTCTTTACAAAAAGGATATCCACAAAATTTTAGGCTGTTACAAGAAATGTTGATAATAATTATTTTATCTCTGCATTGACCTTGTTAATACCATTCAGGGTGGTATGTAACAACTGTTAATGGAAACTGTTTTACTTAAAGATCAGTTGCATAGCAACTTTTGTAGCAAACACACACAGACACACAGACACACAGACACACAGACACACAGACACACACACAGAGGGAAAAAGTTCCCATGCTTTTAGTCAGAGCACTAGAAAGCAGAAGAATGACATTGGAGCAGGAGCTGCACCTTGCACTGAAAATTTCTTGAGCCTTCTCCACTTCTTTTCATCTCCTTGGCATGATAATGTGTTAGCTTTACAGTGTAGTATGCTGCCAGAGCATTGCAACAATTACACTCAATGCCAGATGCTAAAAAAGCTTCTTGAAATATTACTAAATAAGGTATTGTGCATGTTCTACATAGGGAAAAATAAGTAAACTCCCTGAGCACTAAGAATGAGGGAATCTCTTAAGTCTATTAGCTATTTGTCAAATGCTTGTACTTCTTTATGGTGTGTTTCTTCCCTTTCATTTAATTTTCCAACTTTCAATCTCAGCTTTATCAAATTTTTTTGAAACTAAAATAATCTCTGATTTGCTATTGCTTTATTACGGTTTGTTCCATTTAGAGAAGTAACAAAATACCAAGATTTCGGTATTTAGAAAAAAACAGTATCAGAAGGCTAATTAGTTGGAATAAAATGATGCTAATGGCTAAAAGTACTGTTGCTGGACATGTTACTTTATTTCCTACATAAAGGGTTTGTTTTCAGGATCAGAAAACACTTTCTGCAGGTTGTCATGATGGGTAACTGCCTCACACAGTCTCTGACAAGGAGGAGAGCACTGTACTCACTTACTGAACATGGCTATGAGGGAGGACAAGTCATGGGTCCCAAAGGATTGTGGTCATAATGCTAAGCATCCAAAGCTGGAACCCAAGAGACTTTATTCCATAGCAGCATCTTCAGCACCAGAGATAACTAAACCCAGCACAGCCACATCAGCCTGGCTCACAGCCCGCTCCTGGAGGGACCATGCAGTAACCCTCAAGGCAGCACCAGCCTGTTTTTGTGCATTGTCTTCCTCCTACCCCATCTCCTTCACCACAGCAGGCTCCAACAGATGACCCAAGGGCCTTCTCACCACTGAGCTGGTATATGAACACAGCAGGGCTGGCCTTGCTTGGGTTCACAGGTTTTATAGCATACGCTGGGTCTGCTCATCCTGCATGTACCCAGGAGGCATGTTGCTATAAGGGATGGGTGCTGCCATAGGGCCTCTCCTCTACAGAGGGTAATGCATTGCAGCCAGTGAGGCCCAGGCGCAGGGGAACCACAGCTGTAGCAGAACAAGGAAACAAGCTGATAAAACATTTCATTGAACTTCTGGTCCATCTGAAAGACTCCTGGATGCTCCTGAGGCTGCACAGTGCTTGCTGTCACCTGGCCGCAGTATGGCTTTGGAGGGAGTAGTTGAACCTGAACTCAACCTTTGTATAAACCATTTTCTACACATCTTCTATCTCCTGCATTAGCTCTCCCACAGGCTGCCAAGATCACTTTATTTGCTGTTTAAAATCTTAAATGGAAATTGAAAAGTCTCCAACACCATCACTGAAATGTGCAGTGGGGACAAGCGGAAAAACTAAATTTATCGCTGGAAAAACAAAGTTGATACTCTTGTGAGTGGTTGGAAATCACTTTGGCACTGCAACTACAGTATTTCAGTGCCTTATTTTTGTTATGAAAAATGTTTTTCTCAGCTTTCTTCAAGGCCAATCAGTAATCATTTGTTTGGTTGGGTGTGTTTTGGTCTGACAGTTTTCGTGTCTCTCATTCACAGTCTGATTCCTCAGTTTGTTAAAGGACAGCTGATAAAACTCAGTTTCAGATAAACCAAAACTTACATTTATGCCATAAATACCCTCTGTCATTATGGGAAGACACACAGTCAGTCTCTTTTCATTGGCAGTGAAATCAGTGTATAAAGCATGCTTGAATATCATTGTTCATTGTTGCAATATTGTTTTCTCAGGGACATTATGCCAAATTCTCTTTTTCAGTACTGTCCTTATCTGAACCTTTAAACCCTTTCGTTCTAAATGATGAAAAGTAGTTCCCATTACACCCTGTAAAATCCTCTGGCTCTCCTTAGGGCATTCATAGCCACTACACTCAATAAAGAGAAGAGTAAAGAGAAATATGTCATCTCCTGACCACAGCAGTCATACCAATTGCTGCGGCAAGATTTTCCAAGTCACTAATAATTTACAGTGGATTCCCTATCCTTTTCACTTAGCTCCGAACAGCATTCAAAAATGTCTTGGTTTATAGCAGAAATATCAGAAGCCATTATCATCAGATTGCATATTTCTGCTGTGAAATCACCAAAGATCTTGATCCTGAGGATGTACAAGAGACATTACCCTTCACAGCAGCTGCAAAGCGCTCCGAGTAACTAGCAGTTTTAATTATGAATAAGCAAGCGAACCGGAGACTGCACCAAAGCTGCAGATTTGAACTGAAAGTTGCCCTCAGCTGGAGGGAAGCTGGACTGCAGGCGGGGGTCAGGCCATGCAAGCCATCATCCATCAGGCTGTTTCTTTAACTCAGACGGGTTTTAGAGAGCTGCAGGCAGGCTGTTTTCGCTTCCCATGAAATTTCCATAATGAATTATACCACAAATGGAACAAAAAAAAAAAGTTAATTCATTTCTTTCAGTGGTTTTACTTTGTTTCAGTAGCATTTAGCAACATTTTTCCAGTATGTTTTAAATTTACCCATAATCCATCATCTTATTATAACCATCACAGTGGCACAGCAATAGCTGGATAGTGCAGGATAGACAGACCAGGAGAGCTCTTTCTTACAATTAGCTTTTGGGAGTCATCGGTATTTTTCTTCTCTCCGTTTGTGCTTTATGAGTATTAATTAACTCCTGCAGCACCACTGCAAGGCAGAAAATCATTGCCCTTTATATGGAAATTGAGAAATGAAGCAGATTATGTGATTTGCTCAAAGCTACAAAGAGAATCATTATCAAAACCAAGATGAGAACTGATGATTTTTCATAGCACCTTGTCCTGTAATGCAATTAGCAGAGCAACCTCCCTACTCCTCATCTTCTGCTATGTTATCCTCCACCTGAGAATGGCACTGACTTCAGCAGTGCTTGCTATTTTAAGCTGAATTTTGCTGCTAAGGTTAATTTTTGCTCAGGAGGATGACTCCTACATTTTTGCATCCAAGAGGAACATCAAAATATGCCTTTGATTAAAAGCAACGTAAGAATCCCCTTTAACTGCAGCATGACCCCAACACAGTAATTTTTCTGGAACAAGCTGATGCCTACAAGAGCATTTTTTTATGCCATCTAGTGGTCATAGAAAATCAAATGCCAGGCTCAAACCCAGTGTGCCACCCAGCAAAGGTGCCACAGCAAATCCAGCTCCTGCCCTGATTAGGGATGGTTGTACCTATTTTTCTTTTGCTGCTCCTGTTGCCAGTCTTTCACTTGGATGGCTGTGAGCTGTGCTGCTAAAACTTTGGAAAGCTGCATTAGGAAGTGGCCAGAAAACAGAGTTAGGTAAATCAATGTTCTCAGGAGCGCTTTCAGCTTACATAAATGCCATGTTTCTATGGAATAGGGAACACGTTTCTTCACTGCTTGGAGATTTTGAAGGAAACTGTGGGGAATGATGAATCAACCAATAAATAATAGTAGCTTGTATACACAGAGGATTTGTAATTTGTTTCCTGAGAAGATGGACACAACCAGGTGCCTCAGAGAATGGAGCTGGCTGCCCTCCTGGGCTAACCACCTGGTCCCTGTGGGGAGGGCACGCAATGCACAGGCAGGAGCTTGGGGATGGGGCACGGACCTGGGGTTATTTTCAGCCACTTTTTGATTCACTTCTTGAAAATCAAAGATAGGGCTGATTTCTGCATGTAACTATGATCTTTAAAAGTGCAATCAAAAGAAATACTCCCCCAGCAAGGGCAGTAAGGAAGGACTGCATTATGTATGCTTAATCAAAAACTGGCTTGGAGAGCTGAGGAAACAGACAGCACCATCAGCAATAGTGACATTTTTCCTACTTTTCAGTGGAAACAGCACTACCTGCCTTCTTTAATAATAAGCAGCTCTTGAACAACAGGAAGAAACCATAAATTTAGCATGCTTGAAAATGGGTCAGCTCAATAACTAAGGTCACGACCACATAGAAGTTTTCGTAAGGCATTTAAGGTGCTTTTAAGCTAATACGTATTAGCTGAGATTCGTCATGAGAATGAATATGATGGTTCCTAATGCAGACAGGGTTTAAGACACAAAAAAGCATGTTAATTCGTCATAGTTGACCTTTGTATAACATAGGAAGTTTAATAATGTCTGCTAAGATAGTTTTGGCCAAGTGAAGCTAGTAGCTCACCAGACTTGGTCAACATTGTGTCATACTTTGTCTGTACACACATTAACACATTTGGTAAAAATATAACTGCTTGACAAGAAAAGCTTGCTTGTTTGGATTGGACTGCCTTTGACAATCCTTCATCAGCCCCTGCGGCCCTAGCTTAAGCCATGCCCGGACCTTGGTAAGTGAGCAGCCCAAAGCAGTTGAGTCTCTTGCCACTCTCCAAAACTCCTCACCCGTGGGTCACCCCACTTATGGTTTCTGCTCCCACCCCAGCACAGGAAGGCTGCAAACAGAAGCTTCCTTCAGACCCAGCTGTCCCAACCCAAGCCTGTCCCCTGTGCTCCCACTGTCCCCTGCCCAGTTAGAGCTCCCCACTCCTTTTCAGACACAATGAGCCAGAGCAAACAAGAGCTCTCTTATTCCTACTGTACAGGCCAGCCTGGTTCATTTTGACTGAAAGAGGCCAGAAGACACACTTTGGAGCACTCAGCACAGCTGGTGCTGTGCCGAGGGTGCCAGCATGGGCAGGCAGGTGGTGACCTCTCCAGCCTTCACCACCTGAGATGCATGTCTGCACCCTAAGCTGAAGAGGATCTGGGACAGCTGCGCCAGCGGAGCTGTGAGGGCAATAACCTCCAGCAGTGTGGCTTGTAATCTTCATCTGGCACAGCTCTCTACAAAATTAACATCTGTCCACAGCCTAAAGATGTGTTTCAAAGCTGATTTAATTAGACCAGTGCAAGCACCCATCTGGACACTTTTAGCACTTTGGCTCCCACCTAGCAAACAATGGCAACGGATAAAAATTGTTTTCACCTGCCCCAGTTGCAAAGTGGCCAGAAGGAAAGGAGGATGTATCAGCCATGCTAGCATCTTAAATTTTTGACAGATATGTCTGGTGAATCCTGACAAGGTGCTTTATGAAGTTGCCACCCACTGAGATCTCCCTAAGGTGGCCACAGCCCAGAAAGGGCAGCAGGAGGAACGTATGCCTGCAGCTGTGCAAAGCCCAGTGTCTCAGCTGAAACAGCTGATTTTGGTGGGTCCAATGCCTGTAGGAATGGTTTATACTGCACTATGCCCTGGTCAGCGATTTACTACGTGGGAAGCTTTCCCCAACCCTTACGCTGCCCTGCAAAACAGTACTGGATAGCAAAGCATGCAAATGCTCCTCATATGATTTAATGCAGTGTCAGCTGGGTTAAACAGCCTATGGAAGTAGCTAATCTACAAAGAAAGGGAGCCCCAGCAGAACAGCAGTAATGAACTGCAGAGGGACAGTTACATTTTAAATTGGTACACATATTTCTGCAACAAGAGCCTGACTATATCCTTGGTTTATATAGCCCGACTATATCCTTACTTTATGTAACTCCTTTTTCCAGCTTAGGCCAAATAAAAATAAATTGGTTGATTCTAGATCAATTACAGTGTCTGCTGAGGATGTGGCATTTAACTAAATTATTTTAAGATAAACCAACGCAAGTTTGAGCATAAATGTTAGAAAAACATATCATACAGCTTAAAAGAAAAATATCTCCTATGGCAACTGAGAGCACTATCATTTTTTCAGCACCATTTGGAGACCGCAGATAACCCAGGTCTCTAACAGATTTTTTTCTAAACTCTTAATAAAAACCTACAATTTAAATTACTTTTAATCTACCTCATGTTACTATCCATGCTTAAAATCCTTTTAAAGAAAAACAATTGGCATTTTAACTAGTTACAGATGGCAGAGATAAAATTAGTCTTTACAAACCTGTGTTTAAAATGGGATTTTCAGGGAGAGTACTGTTTATGTTTGCTAATGTTATCCAGACTGTCTATTTGTAAACAGGAGTCAAAGATTTACAAACTTTAGCCTGAGGTAAAAGTAACTCAGAAGAATGAGGGAAGACCACGAGCATTAAAATGGCCTGATACACTGGAGCAGCTTTATCCTACACAGACAGGCCACAGCAAGGGGCAAGTCATGAGCAGAATGGAACCCTTCATAAAATGTGGGGGGTTTATGGAGAAAATAATATTGCTAACTCATCAGTCAGATTGGACTTCATGTTCCCTTGGCCTTTTCCTGGTATTTGGACTAGACCAGGATGATAAACAGCAATGTACATAGGCAGACAGGGGGTTCTTAGGGTTCCTGAGCTGCCTGCTGTTTCTGGGAAATGGTCCAAGTTCATGGGCAAGAGGCACACTGAACAAGGGCTCTATTTGGCCTCTCCCCACTGTGGGTTTTAGCTGCTGTTGCAGGTGAGAAGGCTGAGGAGCCTCAGCCATGTCCTGCTGCTCTTGGAAAGCAGACGTCCTCCAGGCGAGAGCACAAACTCCCCTTTTGCTTATCGCAGAGAGACTTGCACAACCTTTTTCCCTCAAAGATATCAAAATGAAGCCATGCAAAACTCAAGAGCTACCAACCATTTGTCATTTGGAAACAGCAGCAACATCGTTTCCATACGTGCACTACACACAGCAGGTCTCAGCTGCCCGTCTGCCTTCAGGTCTTTGTACTTTGGGCACAGAAAGAGTCACAGACAGTCTGGTTCTCCTCGGGCCTTGCTGTGGCACCCACTGACAGGGCAGAAACAGGAAACATTTAAAAAAGATAGAAAAAATAAACCCCACAGCTTACAGATGAAACTCCAAAACAAAACAACCTCTTTCCTTCACAGGATCCTTGTTTTTGCCAAACACACTATGTTTGCTAATAGGCAGTGAGTCATTATTGCCCTCTCTGCAGTCGAGGGCCTCTGGAGAGGAGGCTGTTTTGGCTGCGATTACTTCTGCACAAGTGGTACCACCTGCACAGCATCTCTGTTGCCAGGGTTCACAAGGGAGGACTAGTCTTCAAAAGTCTGCAAATGAGGAAAGGGCAGCGGCAGTGCACGGGGCTCGGGGCTATACCCTACACGCTGTGACCTTCCAACAGGTCCCTCTTCTGTAACTGCTGGCATACTGCATCCTTGTCGTGGTTTGAAGACAGGCCTCAAACACAGAGAAATGGCTATGATATCTGGGCTCACCACAGCTTGAACATACGCTACAACGATCTACTTCAGCCAGACTTCTGGCAGGAAAAACAAGTTTCACATCTGAGTTCCCATTTAAGGACTTCTCCCAGCCATCTCTCAACTCTGCCAGCTGTAGCATCATGCAGGGGTGACAAGCCTTTCCACTGCCACCTCCCTGCCACCACTACTCTCCAGACAGCTGCCCCTTTCTCTCTGTCCCATGTTGACATGGTGGCAATCTGGAGGGCCATGCAGAGATGCACCAGGATGGCCCTGGCTGCCCCTGGGCTTCACATGCTGCTGCAGCTCTCCATCCCCCTGACCTCCAGCCTCAGGGACTGGCAATTAAAGAGAAAACCCAGAGGAATCTGCATCCCAGTAGACAGGGAACAAAGGGGAAAAGGGTCCTTTCCTGATATACCTGTTGGGAGCAGTACAGATTTTGACCTTTGGGCTCCTGATGCTGGAAGGAGAGCTCAGCAGTGTCAGGAGCCCAGCAAGGAGAGGGGAGCTCTGTGCTGGAAGGCACAAGAGGAGGAGGAGGAGGAGGAGGAGGAGGAAAAGAAGGAGAAAAGCCACCCTGACAGGGAATGGCAAATGTCATCACCCTGTAACCTAACCAGCACTGTGGTTGTAAGGACATGAGGTCATCAGTGGTACCACTGTGTTCAGCCGACTACTCATGGAGAACAAAGCAAGAGTCTCTATAATTTGACATTCTATGGTTAAAACAGGTAAATAAATAAACTTGATTTTGAATAGTAATGAGACACATCTGTATTAAGAAACCATTATTGTTTTGTTAAAAAAGTGCCAATCAAAGCAGTGTTTTATAGAGTATCTGGAAGACTGTCCTTTCAGCTATTTCTAGCAAACACATGAGAGTTAATGCAATTTTGATTAATTCAAAGAGTGTTTTTCTTTCTGTAAGAGCCACCGATGTCTCCTGGAAAACATTGTATTTACTTTTTACTACTTTTCTTGGCTTTTAAGTCTAGCAGAACGATGATTGCTACAGTGGGGAGATTCTGTCCCATGTTGTAAGTCTTTGGCAGAGGCTAGATAACACAGTCTTAGGCGGCTGCATTTTTTTGCAGCTGTATGTCTGCATTTCTGTTAGAGATGATGGGTTTACGTTGATCTGAGGACATAACATGAAAGCTGCACTTGTGTGTCATTCAGAATCTTGCTTACTAATGTTCATACACTAGAGGAAAAGATTTTACAATTTAGTGGACCATATAACTACTAGAACTTTTAATTGTAAATTAAAAATATTAAAGAAATATTTGTGGCAATCAAAAGGAGTCCAAGGTTACTGCTTTTTCTGAGAAAGGCAACATACTAAGGAGCAGATTAATCACTGTGTTTTATAATGCAAGAAACAGAAGGAATCAAATGAAATTATCAGTTTAAAAGATTTAAAGAAGACAAAAAGGTTTAAGGGAGACAAATGTGTTCTGTGCATGGTTAATCCAACAAATCTACCAATGAGGAATCTGTGAAAAGCCAAAGTTTAAGCTCTTTCTGAGTTTATGGATAAAGAGTCCAGCAAGGCTGACAGAAAGCAAAGACTCAGAAAATACCTCCAGTTCAGAAGACCTCAGCTGCAGAGCACTGGAAGCAGGAAGATAACCTCCCGGCAAGCATCACTGCATGCTTCCCACACCCTTGGGAAGAGTGCAAGAGCCTGCTACAGGGCATTGCCAGACAGCAAGGGCACAGGGCTAGAAGGGCTTTTGATAATATTTACCAGTCATTCATATGTAACATTAATCCTAAAACACAGACATAATGAAATTATTGTTACGGATGGCTTCATAATCATCCCAAGAGAACAAGCGGGGACATCAATTAATTTTATGGAGAAGAAATAGCAGTGGATTATGAACTTCTACAGAGACCTAGTTTCATGCATTAACAAAACAGATTAAAAACTAAGAGAGAGAAGCTGTGCCAATAAAATTGTCTCCAAATGAAGTATTTCAATATTCTCTCCCATGAGCTGATAAATTTATAATTTTTTTTTACCTTTACAGTGTGTGTACATACATACATATATATGCACTTACATACACTGAAACTTTCCCAAACCCAGACAAAAAACAAGTCTCATAAGAAATCACAGCATCTCACAAAGAAAAGGATAATTCTAAGCAAGAAAGATCTGATGTTTGAACATAGGAGAGTTTTCAGTTGCAGTTATCCTATTCAAGTTATAATGTGTATTTTAAGCGATAGACAAAATCACAAATATCAAAATAGAACTTTCTGCAGTGCCCAATGAATACCTATCACAAAGATAAAAACAACAAAGCAGCTTATTACATACCAGCTTACTGTTTATCAGCTAGAAACACATCTAAGTACATCGTTAATTCAGGCCATCAGAGAATAGATCTGTATTAAAGAAAATTAACTCCATTGGTCAAAGTCAAATAGATAAAACCTCTTTAATAATATATTTGACATAAAATGCATCCACCATCCTCCAGGGTCTTGAAGAAAATCTAAGTGAGAACAAGACCCCTTTGGCTGGTGAAGTTACAGATGTATATGTGTATGCATGCACACACATGCACACATACACACACTTGTCTGTGGTAAAATTATGCCCTGTCTGAGCGAAAAGCAACTGCCTGAACTAAATTATAATAACTTTTTTCAGTTTTACATCTTGATTCCATATCATAAAACTTAAACAGCTTTATCACTGAGAGGAAAGGTCATTTTAACCAAGTCAAGAGAAAACTTCTCCATGTTTTATGTATTTTCAACTTTATTTGCAAGTCAATACGTTCTGAATCTCTGTAGGTTTCCATTAAAGTGGAAATTGCAAAACGCTTTACCCTGATGGAAACTTGAAGTTAATATGCTCTAAGCCTTGCATGACTCCCCTTTTTTATAAATTTTATTTGTATTAACAATTATAAGGAAATTTCTGGAGGACAGATCATTAGAAGTGATTCTGGCATATTGTCTTAGACTAGCCAGAATTTCTTAAGAAATAAATTTGAATCAAGGTTACTGTTTAAAATGCAAAAAGGCTCATGGCAGACAGCTGCCATGGAGTTGCAGCTGTAAAACAACACTGAGTTTATTGTCATCATTGTAAATTACATCAGTAGATACTTGAATGAGAAACCTGAGCAAAACTCCAGATGCTATAATAAGGCAAAGTCATGTTCACTGATTATGGAATTGCGAAGAGGGTTATCTATGATCCCTTTGACTTTTAAGAAATGTGTATACTTTGGCATAACCCACCACATACCACTAACTCGGGCTGTGTTTGCACTGCAGATGCACCCAAGTCTGTGTCATCTGTGGATAACTCTGTGCTACCTGTGTGTCCCGTTTACTCCTTCCCCAAAGGAACCCCTCTAGTGCTGTGTCTGGGCAATCCAGCTGGTACCACCAGGCCACAGTGCACCACACAGCTTAGGGTCCACCCAATGTACTGGTTATGTGGGCTAACCTCAGCATGCTGCATTTGGGTAAGATGTCTCCATCTATGCTATTTGCTACACAGTGGCATCTTCATCAGTGTGGGGAAGACCAGCTGGACTGGGGACCTCCGAGGGTGACTCTAACACCCCATGATTCAAGGTTAGGTGGGACTTGTTGGCAGGCTGTGATCAGGGCAAATTCAAGTGAAAGTGAAATTAAATCGGTTGCTAAACACTCTGATCTTCAGACCATCCAGGAGTCCCGTGGAGATCCTGCTGAGATCACCCTGAAGTATCACACGCATGCAGAACAAAGTCAAGGTAAAGCTCACTCCTTACCAGCCAAAGGTCAGGCTTTCCTGCCGAAGAGTGGCAAGCTGACTGACAGTTGCAGCTTCTTCGTGCTGTTCCCTGGAGAAACCCAAAGAAAAAGTACTTCCCAGATAGGATGGACTTAAAAAAACTGTAAAATTTTTGTTGCAAGAAATAAAGTGAGAAAACACGTTCAATGCCAGATATAAACATAAGGCACATGGTTTCAATAGAGCTATGCCCATAAAGCCCAAATTTTGTTCTTAATAAGCAGAAGTATAGCTGATGCTGTGTTACAAACTCGTAAATGACCAGTTATCACACTAGACCTCATGTGCACGGTACTGAAAAAACTTCAGGAATTATGCTAACTTCATCCATTTTAATCTCCTATGAGAGAACTGATTTGAAATATGAAATGGCAGTTCACAATTACTTAAGAAAAGCAGAATCTAAAAAGCACTTTTGAAATAACCTGCTTTTACATCAGCAGAACAGTATTATTCCTGATATTATTGATATTGCTTTTTGCTGATGAAGAAATAGAAGCATGTAAGAATAAATAATTGCCATGGAATAGACATTTGACTGAGGAACAGAAATCAGATCTCCTGAAAGAAAACTCTGAGCTCTGCTTTCTTTCTTCCTCTCCATGAATCTGATCATACACCACTAATAAGAGAGAGAGGCTTGCATTTGATTTCAGTGTGTACAGCATCATGCTGACAAATGATTATGTGTATCAAATTGAAGTTATCATATCACAGGAAAAACTGTCATTCTTGTAAGTGAATTTGTGTCAGGCAAATCTGAGTCAAAGGAAGACAAAGCTCTCCTCTCCTCAATAAATTATGCTCGTTAAACTCTTTTTAAAGACTTGTTAGGATATATTACAATTAGTATAAATAGTCAGCTATAGCAGTTAGCAAAATAGACTGATAGGCTCTCCAGAGCTCTATACAACAGCATGAGTTTTTCACTTTCAAGGTTTTTACAAATTAGAAAACAATATTTTTTTTCTTCATAAGCTTTTTTCTTGGGGATTTAAAGCTGCCTGCCTGAAATGTTCAGGTTGGAAATGTAGAGGAAAACAGATTAGTGTTACTCAAATAAGAAAAAGGTCTGATAACAGAATTTAGATTTTTCAATGCATTGTAAGAACAATCCAAACATTTCTTCAAATAAGCAAGCTTGACACTTACATCTTCACAATACATACCAGTTTCTGTATCCAAAAACCCAAACAACCCAGACTGAGACTACTAATCCAAACAGTCCGCCATAGAACTGATGAAAGCAAGAGCAAATCCTGAAGGACCGAGTTGGCTATGTGGCTCAGTGAATGCTACAGTGGGGAGAGGGGTAAGGATCCATATGGAATTAAACAGACTTTTTAATACCTTGTGCTGAAAACTGTTATTTCCATATGTGTAGAGTTGACTCATGCTACCAGAGTGGGATCACAATGCTTCTTTCCTCTTTTAATAAGTACAGACTGTCAGAGCCCTGAGGGCACTGACACCCCTGACTGTCCCTGCCAGCCTTTTCTGGGGTGTCCCACCACCCCGCCCATGGTCCAGGACCCCATTTCAGCCCAGCTGCACCCCCACCTGCAGGCTGAAGTCCTGGCCTGGCCTCAGGTGCTGGGGATGCCCCAGCTGCCTCCAGGCTGCCCTGGTCACTGCTGGGGTGATGGGATGATGGGATGGGCTCTGGCTGGTTAGACCCTGCCCTGCTACCCTGTGGGGAGCTCCATCGCCCCCAGCCCCCGGGAGCAGCCAGCCTTTGGCCGACACAAGATGTGAAGTTGTAGAACTTCAGGCCCATCAACAAGAAATGCAGGTCCTGTGTGAGTGCTTGCTGGGTATCAACGGGGCTATCAAAGGGTGGGCTTGAGTGGAGCTGGTGTTCCTGTGAAGCCTGATCAGAGGCAGGATGCCTTGTGCCTTCTGCTCTTCTATCGAAACCCAAGTCTTTGTTTCAGAATTCAAATGGAATTGAATTCTCCAAACTGTTTAGAGATGTCTTACTAATGTGCATGTCCTTCTGTGTCACAAAGAGGTTAACCTCTCTGAAAATCAAGTTGTTATTTAAAGGTTTGATTTAATCAGGAAGAAGCATACTTTAAAGAAGTGCTATTACCCAAAAGCAGACATTACATAAATTTCTTTCTATTTTTATATCTTCTTGGCTCTGATCTCCTGAATCTGACATTAACCATAACAATCACACATGTGACTAAACCGGGCCAAATTCTTCTTTTTCTATTCCAGTATAAATATAGAAGTAATACTGTTGAAGTAATAGCTTTGAGGTAGACTCACTTCACTAAACGGGATTTTTCTCAGAACAGCCACAGCCAGGAAAGCATGCTGATTTTCAGACCACATTTTTATCTCCTGTACTGCCAAGTTAGAACCCCAGCATGGAGGAGACCACCAGGGTGGACATGAAAGCCTGGCAGTCCCAGAGGCTGGGGACGTACGTTAATGTGGGTGGCATTTTGAAAAGCACGTGAGGCTTCCTAAGCTTTCAAAATGCCTTAGGCTTTCAGAAGTTTCAGCCCCACAGCAGTTTGAGCCCCAGTATGGCTTAGGCTTTTAAATGCATTTATTGTTTGTGCCAATGAGGCACGGCCTGCTAAGACTAACGCCTCTGTGAGATTCAGCTTCACAGCCACAACCTCTCCCTTAAGTTTGACTCTTTAGTTTCATGTTGAGGTGCTCTCTTTGGTGCTCCTGAACATGCCAACAGTGCACCGAGGGTCCAGAAGATGGAGACCTTTCAGCTAACTCCGGGCAGTAGATAGTACAGTGACCTGTATGTTTGTACCAGGTTGCTTGGGTATTGAGCCACATCAGGTATGCATGGTTTCAGTCTCATGTTGCTGTCCTGAGTATCTGTGTTGCAAAGCACAGTTTCTGAAGAGAGATCTTCTTCAGAAACTCTGGTCCAGGGGTCCTCAAACGTTTTAACCAGGGGCCCAGCGCACGGATGAAGTGGCAGGCAGCCATCTGCGGCTGCTTGGTTCCCCCCCAACCCCCGGGGGGGGGGGTGGGGGGTGGGGCGGGGGTCTCTGTAAATACCGGGGGCCGGACTGAGGACCCTGGGGGGCCGTGTCCGGCCCGTAGGCCGTCGTTTGAGGACCCCTGCTCTAGGCTAAGACAGCCTTCTCATGCTCCAGTTGGTATATCAGAGGTTTTATGGTTCAATCATCATTTATGGTCATTCATAGACTTAGGCACCCAGTTCCCCCCATGATGCATTTCATATGTGTGAAAGTCCTATGTAAAACTTGGAATTTACAGGAAGTTTTGTAAATTCAGCCCAAAGGTCTTAGCATCATGAAATTATTTGTTACCCAGGAATATTTAATTCCAGAATGCTGCTTTTCTAAGTCTGCTTTCAAATGCACAATTGTGCAGTTACCTTTTGAGGGAGCTGTACTGAGTATTTTTCAGGACTGGTATTATCTGAGCTCTGTTGTGCAGGTCTGCTGTTCCTGGGAGCGCAGCTTGGAGCACTTCAGAAATTCCTGCTTTTATGCTGCAACATATAAACTCTCAGTAATAAAGTTCAGAGAGGTTTAAAACAATTAAATTCATACTATAGGGCTTTAACAATGCCTTCCATCTTCTAAGTGTCATATAAATAACAACTAATTAGTCCTCCACAGTCTTGTCAGACATGCATACTTATCCAAATATTGCATTTAGAAAATTAATATTTTATCCTACCTTTGCACTTCCCAGTATGTTGAAGACTGTTTACAGTATCATCTGGATTGAAGGAACCACAGCGCAAGCCATTTCTAGCTAGTGATTTGCCCATGTATGCAAAATTTCCAGTTATCTTGGAAAAGTTAATGGCTTGCTGTGTTGCAGCAGCAGTGCAGAGGGATCCTTTTTACACTTAAAAATATTGCTAACTTAACTATGACTGTTTGCAGTTTGAAAAATGTACTTGTGTCAAGCCCCAGACAGATGTCCTCCTCCACGTAGAGCAGAACAGGGACAAGTCTGGCATGCAGCTGAACATGGCTGCTCCCTGCCCCGGGTCACAGCCTCCACAGCTCCTCTGACAAAGGAGTTTATGGCAGCCTTCTCCAACTTGCTTCAGGGGAAATCAACCAGCTTAGTCCTGCCCAAGCATTTAAATTGCTCCTTTGGTCTTTGCTTAGTTTGATGTAGAATGTAGTCCCTGGCTGGATGCCTACTTTTCCGTGGGGTTCCCAGAAAGGCAATGTGCCTGGGTGATATCATTTGATGAACTTCCAGAAGAAAACAATGTGCTGGGGGAGGAATGTCCCTTTCAGGGTCTGGAAGCTTTCTTGTGTACACAATTGCCTTTTTAAATGGTGAACACTGTTTTTAGTACAATATGCTGTCACCAAGGGAGCAACTACATGAAGGAGAGTCCATCTTCAGAAGTGTCTGTGATTTTATGAACGACATTTACCTTGAGGAGATGAGAATTAAGCCATGCCCAGGGACTAGAACATATTCAGCCACAAATCCAGTGAAGTTCCCAAAGCTCTTGTTGCTGTGTGTCCCCTGAGCTCTCTTTGGCTGGTCCCCATCATTCACCTCCCCACAAAGTGATCACTCTCATGATGGGAGCTCTTTACGGACTTTTGCTCTCAAAGCCCAGGTGTGAACACGTGAGCACAAGGCACAAGCAGTGGAAGTCTGTTCCGTATGACTTGTGGCACTTATCCATGAGTTTTGTTCTTGTTTGTCCTCCTGTGCCTTGCAGTCTGGCATTTTCTTTTTGCGCACATTTTTCCTCTTTCCATGCCATCTGAAATGGTTTTCCTCGTCTATTCTCCAATTCTTTTCTATCATTGTAAAGCTGGTAAAGCAGAATGATCTAAGATAGAGATGGAAATTCTCCTGGCAAGGGCTGGGGAGGAATCAAGAAGAGGAAGCCTGCCTGAACTGGAAGGTGGGAGATGGGCACACTGCTCTAGGATCTGTCCTCATCTTTAGATGTCTACATACTTCCACATGCTTGACTCTGGTTCAGATTCATAACTAACCCTACAAATTGCAGGTCATCCCTGAAGACAACTTGTGATTTATGGCTCCTGTCTCGCTCTCTTTTTTTATATATATTTATTTTATTTTAAGAAAACAGAGAAAACCTTTTAAAGAAGTCTGCATCCAAGGTGTAGGGATATTTGTATCCTGAGTATTCTACTGTTAAATCCTGGCCATTTTTCACTATGCTGCAAGCAAACATAACATTGTCTCCATGTTAATTGCCAACTGCAAACAAGTGGCCCAGCTTCTCGGCTCTCTGTCAAGACAAATTCTGTCAGGTTTCATTTATTTGTGTGTTCTGGTACAGCTGGCAGTGAAATAGCTTCACCTGCCAGCCCTCATGTTAAAATTACCCCCCAGCTGAGCCAGACTATCTCACTGATACACGCCTTGACCAGCTTCTAGGGCATTTTTAGTAAAAGAGCCCTTCCAAGTAATGTGACTGGCTGGAATCAGAGACACTATGTTTCAAGTCAGACACTGAGAAATAAAATTACTCCCACTCCTTTGACATTTTGAAAATCAAACCCATTGAACTTCTGCTCTTGATTATCAGTGCTCTATTTTTCATGAAGGCTTGAGACATGGTTGAAGAATCTGACTGCATTCAATACAGTTTTGAAGGAGACTGTTCAAACATGACTGAGTACAAACTTAAGCAAGTGAGGCTGTTAAATGCCAGCATTGCTAATAAGGCATTTAAGAATTGTTTTCTCAGAAATATTTAGCTAATGTTCCTTCCCACTGAAGACTGATCCTTTTAGGTGCCATCAGCCATTCTGGGACTGAGAATCAAAAGTTCAGACTGCTCAGAAAGTGTCAGGTCACTCTCCCCTTCTTACACAAGGGAAGTAAAGACAATGTAAAGCCATGTGAAGATTGCTGGATTGTGCAGCTAACTGAAGGAGTGTGGTGGTGGCCAGTGGTGGTCTTGATTCCTTAGAGTAAGGAATGGTCTTACAGGTGGAGCTCTAGAAGTCCAGCATAGTCTCCATAACACAAAACGAGCTGGGGGATGCATAAACCTGTGCCCAACTGATGAATGACCAATGTAAAATACCTGGGGGAAAATCCATAATTAAGTCTCATATTTTAAATAGCATAAAAATCATACAGTCCAAAGAAACTGCAGAGTGTGGCATGCTAAACTGCAAGCCACTGTTTCTGAGGCTTTGTAGAAAGGTCAGTGCTGGTGGCAAATTGAATGGCAGGTTTGGACCCTTCAGGCAAGTGGACACAACTGATTTTTGTGGATCATGTTTTGAGAGGGAAAAGACAGGCATAGCTAGCGAGATTTCAGTCTAGTTGTTGAGGGTGTCTCTCTCTGCTTTTCATCCTGACTTATTACCTCCTTCTCCACCTTGTTTCTCCTACCACAACTTGGGGAAGGTCTGTACATCTCACAGTGGGGATGCAAGGAAGCAATGTGAATAAGTATGGACCTATGCTATTGGACAGCCAGAGGACATATAGACTGTCTTGTTCTGCACCACTAAGCCATTGCCAGTGCTGCAGACAGAAAAGGCCCAGGAGCATTGCTCTGTCTCATCTACATCTTTTTGCACAAGGAACTTAAAACACATCTTCTCCTCAAATAGTTGTGCCTATGTATTGGAAGCGAATTCAAAGCTAGCAAGGAAAGACAAAAGTCAGAACACAGCCAGGATAACTTGTGAATAATAATTACTGGCTTCTGACCAAGGTTTTATTTCTAACAGGTTCATGGGAAATCTTCTAGTGTTGTTTCAAAACAATGCCAATAAGTAAATTTTTAGAATTAAGACCTGCATAGCTGAACTAGAGAAGAAAATTAGATCATATACCAGGAAGTCTCAAAACTGGGAATTTGCTACAATCCCTTAATTCCTAAGCTTAAAATAATGTTAATGACATAATAATTAGTTATAAGGTGAGATTTCCTAAAGGCTTGAGTTAAATATCCTCTGCCCAGCACCTAGCTTTGATGGGAATGTAACATACAGACTATCTTCTCAAGGTAGATCATAGAATCATAGAATAGTTTTGGTTGGAAGGGACCTTTAAAGGACACCTAGTCCAACTCTCCTGCAATGTGCAGGGACATCTTCAGCTAGATCAGGTTGCTCAGAGCCCCATCCAGCCTGGCCCTGAATGTTTCTCGGGATGGGGCATCTACAACCTCTCTGGGCAGCCTGTTCCAGTGTTTTACTACCCTCAATGTAATAAAATGCTTCCATATATCTTGTCTGAATCTACCCTCTTTTAGTTTAAAACCATTACCCCTTGCCCTATCACAACAGCCTCTACTGAAAAGTCTGTCCCCATCCTTTTAAAGCCCCCTTTAAGTATTGAAAGGCTGCAAAAAGGTCTTCCCAGAACTTTCTCTTCTTCAGGTTGAACAACCCTAACTCTCTCAGCTTTTTATCATAGGAGAGGTGTTCCATGCCTCTGATCATTTTTGTGGCCCTCTGGATCTGCTCCAACAGATCCATGTGTTTCTTGTGCTGAGGGCTCCAGAGCTGGACACAGTACTACAGGTGGGTCTCACCAGAGCTGAGTAGAGGGGCAGAATCCCCTCCTTCAACCTGGCCATGCTTCTTTTGATGCTTCTTTTGATTCTTAAGATCTGTCACCTTAACAGACTGTGACAAGGTATTAGGTCCATAATAGGTTTTGTAATGTTTCTGCAATACCAAATGAATCAGATGATCTTTTGGGTTTATGCATAAGGGCAGTGATTATGCTGCTTGGGCAATTTGAATGATGATGGAACAAATGAATCTGCCACCCTCACTTAAAAAAGCTGTTCCAGAAATCACTTCACATTAGAACTGATCAGCATGTCCATCATCTTCTAGTGAATGCCTTGGTGTGTGCTCTTGCTCTACCTAGTGGATTTGGGACCTATTTAAATGCATTTTCTAAACTTGGAATAACATTATACTAATCCTGTGTTCTTACCATTCTCATTATTATTTCTGGTGATGGTTTTGATGAAGATGATTGTTATTGTGAACAAGAATACCAAGTGCTTGTTCTGGATTTCAATATTTGGAAAAAAGAATTAACTCCTCAAATGTTGCCTTTCCCTGAAGAAAAATTATTTGGTATACATAAATGACATTGTTTCCTACCCCAGTTTATGGACAAAAATTTGTATATTTGAAAAGGACAACCAGAAGCCAGGACCAAAGTGTAAATTCTGAATCACTTTCTGCCTACCAATTAACTCTCTATGATCAAATATTTCACTGCAACACAGATGACTCCTGAGAAAGGATATGGGAGGTCTATTCCACTCTCTAACTTCATAAGCCCAGGTGAACAGAAATCTCTGATTTTGGCCTCCTAATTCAGCCTGCAATTTCAAAAGCATGGCCATATGTTATCCTTCACCTTTAACATTGTAATTTACCTTTTAGAGCACTCACCAGGAAACAGGGGCATGGGTTCAACACTGTACATCCTTCCTTGATCTGAGGAGATTCACACATTCCAAGAGACTGCTGCAATAACAGAGACACCTTCCACCTCTCCTTTTAAAACTGGACCATGGTGCAGGAAGAAATCCAAGTGTCTAAAGGCAAAGGGCAAGAGAAGTCCTGATTCCGTGGCCTAATGCATGGTTTCCCAAATGTCATTTGTTGGGTACCACTGTTGGAAGCAGCCTTCTGTATTCCCCCCAAAGCCTAAATTCAGGACTGTAAACATCACCTGAACATTATCACCATTACCTCCCAATCCCAGCTCTGTTCCCCTTCCTGCAGTCCCACCACTCTGTTTCACAGCCACATCACTCCTTAGGACCCCCAACCCATAGCTGAAAGCTCCATGAATTCTCCCCCATGCCTTGTACTTCCCAAATTGTTTCTCCAACCACAATGCTCCAGCCATCTAAGGCACATCCTTACTCAACAACCCTGTTCTGCTCCCATTTCCCAAATGTCTTTTTCCTATGGCCTTAGCAGAAACACATGTTTCAGGTTAATTAATTTTCTGTAGGCACATGAGAAGAACAGCAGGGGAGGTCTGGGAGCTGGAGACACCACACATCAATAGGTTACTGGCCAGCCAGTGATAGGACCATTTGTGTTAAGGCTCTTACTCTGATTTATAAAAGATCCTGGACATAGGCAAAACCAGAGGTTGTTGACATTGGTTTTGCTTGGCTTGTGTGCAACACTGTGGGAACATCTAGCTTACTGATTTAGACCTTCTTCTGGCAACAGGCAGTTTTGTTCCAGCCCTTGATCCTTAGGTCAGGTCTGCTTCTTATCCATCAGCTCTGTGCAAAACACATACGCAGTCTTAGGCATGAACTTCCTCTGAGCTGCTCCCTCCTGGCAAAGTGCTTAAAGTTGTTCTCTGCAGAAAGCTTTGTTGTCCCTGATTTAAGCCCTATGAAAATCCATGAGCTTTATTTGGGTATACTCAGTAGTGCATCAGAGCAAATGTTGCTGTGAAATTTGTGCTTGTAGCTAACTACTGCTGTGGAGTTATCATTTGCTGCTCTGCTGTAATGTCAAGCATTCATATGTTAATCCACTCTTGCAGGCTGTTGTGCCTGACTCTACTGTAAGGCTTTATCAAATGACAGCAAAATTAATAGTTTGGCTTCTGCCAATTTGATACAAGATGCTGAAGATGAAAAGCAGAATATACATCACTGAAGATAATTTTGGAGCATTACTTATTTCTCTCCGACTACAATATTTTCATGCTTTTTTCTGCATTGCCATTGATACCAAGAGAGTTTCTAATTTTCTATTCTATGTTTCTAATTTTCTATTCTGTAAAACAGTAAAGATTCTTCATAAAGACTGTGTATGTGTATATGCTGGATGTTTTCCTTGCTGAATAGACTTGACCATGCCATATACCAGATGAAATATCATGAGCTGCAAATAAATGTAACAGTTTGGGGTTTTAAATCAATCAGTCAATGCCAATCAGTATCACAGAGAAGGGAAAGGGAGCAATGATTTCTAGATTGATTCACTTTGCAATTTCTTAACTGAGTTTGAGAATGAAACTGAGTTTCACAGTAAAAAAGATAGATGGTATTTCACACATTTTTCTGAATGCCCCATTCCATTTCTTCTTTTTTTCTCCACAGAAACCGGTGCACTCTGATTTCCTTGAATGCTATAAATTATCTCTGCAGGAATGGACAACCCTAACAGAAAACCCCACACAAGTCTTCTGAGAAACCAGCAAGGGAACTAGAAAAAACAGCTTGAATTGCAAAATCTCACATGACCCATGACTGACCCTTTGCTAATGCAACACTAATTTAAGACACCTTTGTACATAAGGTACTGCAAATCCTCAGCATGTTACTGTTTGCACAGTGTTTTTTCTTTAGTCTCCCAGTATATGGTGGAACAGAAAAACCCAATTTACATTCATATGTTTATGAAAACACCCAAATACTATGTATCAAACTTTAAACAATTTTCTTGCAAGATATTGCAATGCAGTTCATTTCATATGACAGTCCAAGCCAGGCTTAAAAAACCCCATCCCACTAGCAGCCCATTCACACTCCCTCCATTCCCCTCAGGGCAGCTGCCTGATTCGACCCATTAAAGGTGAAGTAATTATTTGTGTTGTGGTCAGCAGGGTTTCCAACCAGGCACTGAAGCTGTAGCTACAGTCTTTCTAGTATCCTTTCTGCAGGGTCAGCAAGTTTCTGCTGCAGTTATTCAGCTTGGATATTCATTTGCAACCATAAGGGCAAATTTCAAAATGAAATCAAGGTGTAAGCTTTGTTCTTACTAGGAGAGACTGCTCCTATGGGCACATCCTCCCGGCAGATAAAACTCCCTTCAGCAAGAAGGCTGTTCTCCATAAAGCTTATACAGGTCCCAATGACAAAATAAACTATGCAAGCAAAGGACTTTGCATTGAAAAGTCCAGATTCCCTTTTTAACATGTCAAAGTTTGATCCAAAAAAGCTGGTATTTGCTAGTTATACTATGTCCGTCTACAGGCTACTTGAAAGACATACAGTAACACATATGGTGATGAGAAAAAGGTCCAATTGCACAGATATTCCTCCTTGCTTCTTACGTGGATTCTGGTAATGCAGAAATCCCAGGTTAATCTCTGCATATGTGCCTGTGCATAATGCACTGCAGCATCACACTTATTAGCATAGTCACAGCCATCTGCATGTGACTTGAATGCCATAATATGTATAAATAATCTTATTTGTATGCATTTTTTTCAGATCCAAGGATGTTTGTGTTGCTTTACATTACAAGTTTTGCCATCTACACAAGCGAACAACCTGTTCAAAGCCAGTTCAAAGGAGAAAATTACTACACCAGATACATCTGTAGCATCCCTGGTTTGCCAGGCCCTGTGGGTCCCCCTGGAGCCAGTGGATCCCCGGGGCCACACGGACGCATTGGTCTTCCAGGAAGAGATGGTAGAGATGGCAGGAAGGGAGAAAAAGGTGAAAAAGGGAGTGCAGGTACTGAACATTTGTGTAATCTAACACAGTAGTACAACAAAGTAAAACCTTTTTTCATCACTGTTATACATATGTATGTATACACACATATATATGATGAATGTGTGTATGTGCCTGTGTGGGTTTGTGTGATGCATGTATATATAGTGAGAGAAAAAAAATATGCAGATATATTTTAGATATGTCTAATATGCATATACTGAAATCTGTGTAAATAAATGTAAATGCGTAGCCTACCTGCACATAGATGCTAAGAAAAAGTCTGGGAAAATGAAGCTAGTGTGGTGTCAAATAAAAAGTCTCTTTTGTGCCATTAGCCAGGATTAAATGATTAGCAGGTATTAGGCGCACACTAGAAGTGCTCAAATAGTAGGAGATATTTAGTGCACAAGTATCATTATATAGGCAGCCACGCTGCCGTCCTTCCCATCCGCAGTGCCCCTAGTTCCGTCAGCAATTGACTGATTACATATAAAATTCTTCAACGTGTTATCAAAACAAATGAAGAAAAGTAGGAATATAGAAACAAAGGAGGCTTAGGCTGTGAAGCCCAGTCCTCTGTTCCAACCTGCTATTCCTTTCACAAACTTACTATAAGATTTTGGAAGTATTTTTGGAGTGTTTTGGAATTCTGACCTGTTTTTCTTGTTTGCTCAGGCACACACAATAGGTCACACAATCATTTACTGAGATAATATGTGCAACGATTAACTAACTTAAAATGTTTTTGAAGGTTTAAGAGGAAAGACTGGGCCATTAGGACCAGCTGGAGAAAAAGGAGACCAAGGTCAGTCTGGTAAAAAAGGACCTGGAGGATTGACTGGTGCCAAAGGCGAAGTAGGTCCAGCTGGACCACCTGGACTTAAGGGAGATAAAGGAGACCGAGGAGAGCCAGGTGCACCAGGGGTCTGTAAGTGTGGAAAGATAGTGCTGAAATCTGCCTTTTCTGTTGGCATCACCACGAGCTACCCAGAAGAAAGATTACCAATTGTATTCAATAAAGTTCTCTTCAATGAGGGGGAGCATTACAACCCTTCCACAGGGAAGTTTATTTGTGCCATCCCAGGGATTTATTATTTTTCCTATGATATCACCTTAGCAAACAAGCATCTCGCGATTGGGCTGGTTCACAATGGAAAGTACCGGATAAAGACATTTGACGCAAACACAGGCAACCACGATGTAGCTTCTGGATCCACAGTGATCTACCTTCAGCCAGAAGATGAAGTATGGCTTGAGATCTTCTACACTGACCAAAATGGTCTCTTTTCTGATCCAACATGGGCAGACAGTTTGTTTTCTGGATTTCTTTTATATGTTGATACAGATTACCTTGATGCTTTATCAGATGAAGATGAGCTCTGAAGCAGATGATGTCAAAGGACATTCAAACTGGACACCCCAGCACAGGATCTTATCTAGCTGTGTGGGGGACACAAAGTGGGGAAAAAAAATAATCAGGAGTTTATTTTTGCTTTCACAGGAACAAAATCTGAGTTCATAAGAATCTTTCTAGAATCTACGCTGGATTTTTTTACTAAACAGCAGGGATATCAAAAGGAACTGTAATTAACAAAAGACTGCATCACTCCAGGACTGACTCCTCCTGAAAGTTATGTTTATAATACTATTTAAACAAATCTAAGATACTGTACATTGGATTTTATATAAAATATATTAAGTTGCAATGTAGAATGGTTATTTTGTATATGACATTAAAGTAAAATCGAACAATTGATGGCAATATAATCTTTGGTCATTTTAAGACAGGAAATACAATAGAACCAGAGAAAACATTGATTTTAAAAAAGGAGAGGAATAAAATACGAATGCCTGTTTCAGGGTGCAGCTGAACAGATCACAAGGACAGTCCCATCTAATATTTACACCAACAAATGATATTCATAATTAACTATCCTCCTCATAAATACATGAAGATTTGTACTAGCTGAGGACTGCCCAATGACAGTCATAAAAAAACAGAACAAAGTATTAAACATTTAAAGTCATTAAAAACTAGGGGATGTAAAAACTCGGAGACAGACAATCAGTATTCAATATGGGTATTTTCCATGTAATTCCAAGAGGATCTGCTGTTCTTTCAACGCTGTTCAGTATCTTTAAGAGAAATGTGGAAGAAAAAAACCTTTTTGCTGAAGAAAAATATGGATGCCAAAACCCCTGATAGAACAGTAACACTACAGTATTAAGAATAAATTATATGGAACAAACTGAGTCACATCATTAAAGCAGATTTACGTATATTAGAGTATGGCCAAATGCAATGAAATAAACTTAGGTCTCACACACAAGGTGAAAAACTGAGTTCGGGAAATCAGTGAACTTGGAAAAGGTACACAGGACCTCATGGATAATCAGCTAAATACGAGTCATCAGAGTAGGCTGCTGCTGCAGCCCTTTGGATGTATGATAAATGGAATTACAAGTAGGAGTAAAGAGTAGTTACAAAGCTGCTACTTCTGTCAGTGTTTTAAAAACTTACTCAAACATTGGAAAAAAGATATGGTTGTAATTCCATCCATGTGGTTTACACAAAAGATCTAACAAGGTCAATTTATTTTTCTTGTCAATGAAGTTAAGAGGTGATTTGATTGAAGTTTGCAAGTACCCGTCTGGAGATAAAATTTCTGGTAGTAGCTGGCACTTCCTTCTATCAGATAGGAGGAGCACAGGAAGATCCACCAGTGAGAAACTATCGATTCCCACTGCAAATGGGGAACCCATTTTGCCAGTAATCAATCATTGTAAAAGTACCTAGGAACATCACGAGTTCTCCAGCGTTCAACAGCTTTAAGTCAAGACTGGCAATCTTTAATGGGGTGCTCTTACTTTTCAAGAATTTTCAGTATTATTTTATTCATCCCAGATTTACAGAAACCTGCTATTTCTAACAGTTATTCAGACATTTTCAGATGCATTGAAGTGGTCTGTGTTGATGTCATGGTTTAACCCCGGCTGGTAATTAAGCCCCACGCAGCCACTCACTCACTCCCCCCTCACCCAGAGGGATGGGGAGGAGAGTTGGAAAGGAACGTAAAACTCGAGGGTTAAGATAAGAACAATTTAATAATTGAAACAGAATGAAAATGAAAGACCACTAACAACGATGACAATACCAGTTATAACGAAAAGGGGAAGGGAAAGAATAACATCCAGAGGGGAGGGAAAGGAAGAAAGGAACACGTGGTGCACAACACAACTGCTCACCATGCGCTGACCGGTGCCCAGCCAGCCCCCGAGCAACGACCTGCCCACCCCAGCCAGACCCCAGCTATATATACTGGGCATGCTGTCCCATGGTATGGAATATCCCCTTGGCTAGTTCGGGTCACCTGTCCTGGCTGTGTCCCCTCCCAGCTCCTTGTGCCCTCCAGCCTTTTCACTAGCAAGGCCTGAGGAACTGAAAAGTCTCTACACCAAAGCCAAAACACAGCACCGCACTAGCTCCTGAGAAGATAAAGTCCATCCCAGCTGAAACCAGGACACCTACACAACTCCTGATCCCATTTTATTTATGACCAAGGCGGAGAGAAATTTCTGGGGTTTTTCTGTGTATTTGACTTAATTAAGAAAATCACAACCAAATAAAATTACACAAAAATTCAGCCGTGATTGCAAAATTACCACTACAGTTATGTATGAAATATTATCCTATGCACCCTGTATCTGTGCCCTTATCTCCCCATGTGTTAATGTGCATGTCTTTGAGTATGATCACTGCTTTGTGCAGTGAACAGGTGCAAAGTCCTGTCCACAAATCAAACTGTCAATGCCTATACAAGCCTTGTTTTATTTGACAGTGAGAGATGTGTGGCAGAAGACAAAAGTGGATTATTTTTCTAAGTAGACATCTAATTTTTTAGTGTTATACAAGTGCTGCTTCCTGTGAAAAATATGGAAGAGAACACTTACAGATTCAGTTTATCACTGTGCTGTACAATCACTTATAAACCCGCAACTTAAGCACAATATGAGTGCAAAATGAAGCCAAATCATAATTCTCAACCATGACTGATGCCACTGTTTCACTGCCATCAGTGCCTATCCAAGGCAAAAAGACTGTTGGCATTCTCAGCACTGTATGCGCTGAAATTCCACAGGACAGAAGAGACAATCATATCAGGCCTGTTACTTCCAGGAAACATGATTCAACAAATGCAGGATTGGACCTATAATATGTATTATGCAGCAAAAGTAAATAATAGAAGAGTTTAATTACATGTTTATTTAAAAAAAAAAAAAGTGTAAGTAGGTTTGCAACATTGGAATCAACAGAAAATTTATGTTAGGAATAACAGGTCAACTTTTATTAGAATTAGAAAATCTATAAAGCCAAACTTAAGAGTATGATCAATTTTCTTCAGGCGCTACAGAAACATATTTGGTACTTATAATAAATCTGGAAATTTTCAGACAAAAATATTTTTTTTACAATTGAATAGGGGAAAAAATAGGGCTTTATACTGAAATATTCCTGGTTGCAATCCTAACCAAAAGCAAACAGCTTCCATGTAATAATCTTGTAAAAATGAATGGAATATAAAAAAGATATTTTAACCACACCTATGTTGAAAATGACATCACAGGAAGAAGTAAACCAAGAGTTATTGCTTCCCTTTACTTAATTTTAAATCTATGTTTGTACAATCATAGAAAAGTCATTTTAGCTTCCCTAAGTTTTCCCATTTGGATTCTGTAGTTATTTGAACAGTTTAGTATTTTGGCATGAACTGTTAAAAATATGTAATTATGTTGAGTTATTCCTACCAGTTTTGGCAAGAAGAATCTTTTTACTTACATATATATACATGGACAACATATGTATATAAGTAGTATGTGTCCCTGCACTCACTCAGGATCTCAAGACATTACCCTAAAATAAATCATTGCTATTGCTATTATTTTACTTGAAAATAGATCAGCTCTGATGACATGATATTTCATTAGGGGTACTCCTCTGTCTAAATTTGAATTTATATGGAAAATATCTTGGGTTGAAGTCTTCCCAGTATTTACACCAGTAGGTGGGTAGGTCTAGTTTGGTTTCAATAAATTGTAGGATAACAAAGAGCAAAATCTCTTTGGGATCAAATCTAAAATTAATCAAAGATTTCTACACAATATATATGTCATCCTATACATGCCATAGTGCCATATAAAATCAGACATCCAGACCAAGTCAGTCATCTAGACTTTGCTTACAGTCAGCAGAAATTAGTATCACTAGGAGAAACTCTCAGGAGGAAGCATGTCTTTTCTGCAGCACCAACTCTTGGGCTTCCTGATCGAGGTTGTAAGAACTCATACAAACCTGAGACCACTGGGAAACCTTCCAACAATATTAAGATTACTGTTCCTGAGATTCATAACTAAAACATATATATATTTACTTGAAATATATGTATGCAAATATACATAAGTAAAAATAAAGTTATTTGAAATAGCTCCCCACAATCTTTTACTCTCAGACCTTATACTTGGTAGAGTGACATCAAGGAAGAACTCAGTCACATGTTCCATTGATGAACATTTTTGACCAGATACCTAATTACATTAAACTCCATCTTCAAACTGATACGAGTACGTTACTTTGAATAAATACCTTCACTTTCTTCACTACTGGTATTAATGTCCATGAAGTTTAGGCTATTACACAATTTTGTCAGGAGCAATAGGTCCTAAAGATTTTTTTACAATGCTCAGACAACACAGAGGAAATATTTACTAATGGATATCAGTACTAAGAACATCATCTACATTCTTCAAATATTTTTGAATCTACCTAAGACCATTTATGTACTTTTGGGATGGGCAAAAATATATAAAACTGACAAGTAGCTTATTTCATTCCCTACCAAGTGTGTTTCATTAGTCGGTGCAGTTCGTATAATACTTCATTTTTATTTACCTTCCACTAGGTTCAGTTCATATTCATTCACTAAGACATTTACTGAATAATTTACTTTTCTCTAATTGGTTTAATTTATCCATTGGCAGGTAATTCACACTCAGGATAACTATACTGATGCTGTACTAGACAATTTGGTCAGTAGGAACTTCAGTTTTATGTGGAAATGCAGCTTACTTTATATTTGTCAGAAAGTGATGAATCCCATCCAAGAAACAATACATGAGAGTAAATAGGAAAAAATAGAGCTGAGAAAGCAATGCACCACAGCCTTTCTCAATGAGTAATACATTGCTTTCAAGAAGCAATTTATTCCTTTCAGTACCAACCATTTAGACTTCAGCTCAGAGAGCATTCAGAGCTTATATTCACTTACTTGTAACTCCTCCAGTCAACACTCCCAACTGAGGTTATGTCAGTATTTCTGAATTTCAGAGGCATGATTCTTCCTCACATCAACCTCAAGACATTTCCAGGTACTCTCACGAAACTATTGGTCTCTGATACTTGGTTTTGTCCTAGCTGTACACCTCAGATCCATTCATGAAAGTTACTATCTAAAGCAAAAGAAAAATTAATTAGACATATTATGCATATATTTTTAATAGTAAATATATACAAAGAAAAAGGTGTCTTGGATTATTTGGCATTTGGCTTAGATCCCTAATTTCTGATTATATTTATTTTGGTATGATCCAGCAGCTACCTGCTGGAAGAGGTGTAAGGAGATCTTTTTCCTCTAGGCAGATTTTTCCTGCAGCAGCAAGTATTAGCATACAATTTATCTTACCTGACTTTAATCTCTAAAAGCTCAAAGATCATTGCCTAGGCTAAATTAGTTGCTGGCTCTCCTGTCATCAGTGCAAAGAAATAGATGGTTAAATCTCAGTTTGGATGACACTGTATTGGACACCTACTTTAACAAAGGAGGAACCAGGGCGAACCTGTCTCTTCACATTACCTGTATCTACATGATTAACTTAGGTTAGTCTTTAACTTTGGAATGATGAAAAAATAAGATGTCTGCTCTTAAAGAACAATCCGCTAAGTGGAAAAATTGGCATAGTTTAATTTGGCAATTTATATGTCTCACAATTAGAGAGAAGATGTGGATTGATGACAACAGAGAAATACCCTTATAATGATGGAAGTGACCTCTTGTCAGACCTTTCATAAAGTATTGCTCAAGTTCCTCCTGGGACAACTTCAACTACAGTAACTTGGCTATTTTACAGTATATTAAGGTGGGCTAGATAATCCCCTAATGCCTCCAAATTCAACACACTTAAGCCTATATAAAATACTGAGCTTGTCAAGGATGCTTAATTTTAAGTGTAGAAAATCTAAAAGTATCCTGGAGTGTTTCTACCTATACCAAAACAAAATTATAAATTTGTTTCTTTTCAACTTTAAAGCACCTGTCAAAATCCTAAACACAACACAAAACATAATGCAATATTTGTAAAACCATCTCTGTGAAGGAATAGCCTTGTTTACATGATGTGAACAAAGGGATAAAAAATAATCAGTTCTTGAAAACCATAAATGAACTATGATTCTCAGCAGGCTCTAAAGTGAATTTTTAGCAAGACGCACTTGGGATTTCTAGAAATGAGTGAATTTTATGTAGGAAATGTATGAGCAGTCCCTTTTATTTCTCTACTTTCAACAAAATGTTATCCTCAGCTTCAGAAGACAGTGGAAAGGATTTTAAATTTTTAGTTAAAGAACAATCTCTTTAATCATCTTAAAACTTGCCTACCACTGATGCTGATGTCCCTTCCACATATCATCTGCGTTCACCCACACTCTGTCAGATGTTCTGGTACATGAACATGGATTTCTAAACTGGGCGTGACAAATTTCAGGAATTTTTATTGTGATTTCTGTCCTGTTGGAGTAAGGTGTGATCAGTTTTAAATAACCAAGATGAGCAGAGGTTGTTCTTCCTTGCTTGCAGCTTCCCTGAAACTGGGATCACTATAGAGTTGCACAGAGTACTTGAAATTCCTCTTCTAAGAACACAGCAACACATATTCTTATTCTGTAAGCCATCTGTTGCAGATGACTTGTAAGATTTGCAGTTTTGCTTCCAGTTTCATTTGTTTTTACAAGTTTTGCCTTTGATTCCAGGCAGGTAAAATGAGACATATATGGCAATTCAAGCCTTACTTTACCCTCAAAGCCTCAAAACTGTTTTAGTGCTGAACTTGGGGTCCGTGATCCCTCAGCCTGCCCGCTCCCAGGGCAGCTTGCACCACGGTCACTACAAGCTGCCATCTAGCCTGCCCATGCTAAAAGCCATCCTTGGCCATCCTTGACAAAACAATAGTTTATGTCTAATTGTGACAGTGTAAAGCGGCTCACATCATCTTACATGGAGCACTAAATCTGCTGTCCAGTGTAATCCATGACATTGGGCTTGCCTTTGTTTTTATAAACTGACTGAGATAAGTGAGTTGTTCTCCGCCCCAGGAAACATATGTGGTTTGAATTTTGTATGTCTCCTGTGAGCAGAGTCATTGTACTGTCATGTATTTTTAAGCAGCTTTCCATCCTGTTAAGCAAAGTTCCCCCACTGCTCCTTTAGGTTATTATAACAATGTTCCTTACATAATGCTGTTCATATTTGTCCATCATTTAATCTGTTTGGACAACTGTTTCTGAGACTGGAATAAATTGATGGGACACAGACTTATCAGCAAAACAAGATGCTGAACCTGAGTCCTTGCCAAAACTTTGTATGAAGATTCGCTCACTGGATCATTTCCACAGTCCTCTACCTACAGTGAGACTTAGCAGATAACAGATTGTGTACTGTACCCTACGAAACCTCTCTTCTGATTACATTTCTTCTGCATTCTTGAAAGCTGCTGTCATGTCAGGTGTCTTCTAGCTGTGATCGCTCCTCTTTTAGCAATTAAAAATGCATCGCCAAATCTTTTTATCTACTATGACTGTTTACTTCTTCCCATGGTCTCCTTCTTACAATAGTATCAGAATCAGTTTAGCCATCTTCTTTCATGTGATTCCAGCTACTAAAACTTTGCAGTAACAGACCTTCAGATGTTATAGGGACTGATTATATAAAGACAATTATAAATAGGTCTAATAACAACTTCATTTAGTGTCAGCAGTATTGTTTATTCTGGTCATACTGAAGTTACTAATACACATGTTAACATAAGAAATTACTTTTTTAACAATTCATTGCAGCAGAAAATACCCCTCTCTGGATTTGACAGGAAAACTATAAATTGCTTTATATCTCTAAAAATTAAGAATTGTATATAAGACAATCCACAGTTCTACAACCCATCTGATAGCACTGACATTTATCTACATAAGCTGGTTGCGAGCATTTAACAAGCAGATAACACATCCCTCCTCTGCTTCTCTCACCAGGGCTGAAGTATTTCCCTTTAATCAGGCTCTAGAATAACCTAACGAAGCCTTCATGTTCTTCTTTCTTCAGCTACAGAAGTATGAAAGTATACTGATAACTTTATAAAGTTATGATTTCTCTTTCTTTTTGCGTGGCTTCAGGATCCACTTTCCCCCAGTCAGATATCTTTTCATCCTGGTGTGGCAAAAAGCCTGTGTTTGCAAACTACAGCTGCTGAGAGTTTATACCTTTTTTAATTCTGCTGTTTCCCATTATTTTTCCCCAACATGACATGCTAAGAATGCTGAGGCTTATGCTGTTTTCTAAAGGTCATCTGTAAACAAAAACGCATCTTTGTCCTCTTGATACAGCTTTGGTTAATACTCTACCAAATTTTGGTTATTACTCTAAAGTAAAGAGTACTTTAATGCATTGGAAAGCAGAGAAAGCAGCTGGAGAACAACTGGCTACTAATTGTTCTCTTCAAGGATTTTATCCCTACATGACTGATGCCAGGGATTTTTTTCAGGGTGAAATTAATCTTAAAAAAAAAATTACTTGCTGAAATGTTGGCATACAGTCTGAATTAGAGGATTAACAACTCCACTTAGGAAACAGAGCTCTCTGCAAATGGCTGATATTCAGGAATTGCTGCTCTGAATTGTACACATCACAAGAAGAGTCTGTGCCTCTCCTCTACTTTCAGAAAAAGTACAAAGGAATCAAGTCAGATAATTTAGCAAAGTTAGGTACTTAAAGGTAGGAGGAGTAACTGCCTTTCTTTCAGTGTGAAATAACCATCCTTGATCTTGAAAAAATATACCATGAATACTTTTTTTTGTTTTCCAAGTCAGTGCAGTAACTGAAGTGCATTGCTGCCTGCAGGAGTTGCAATCGCTTCATCCTCCCCATACTTTATTCATGACTTTCCCTTCTACTGTAAAAGAAACTGTTTACAAAAAAGAAGTCTTCCGGAACTGTTTTAGTGACTAAGGAGGAGAATCTGACTCTTTCTCTTTAAAAAGCAAAGCTGAGGCTTTGTTGCTAGGGGTAGTATTGTGCTTGGCTCTTGTTTGTACTCTGAAAGCTGCTGCATAAGAAAACCCAGGTAGGAAACAAACGTTTTCCTTTAGAGCTGTCTTAATATCACTGTGTTCTGTGTGTTTTCCGGAAGGAGACCGGTTTAAGAATCCAAAATCCTCAACATTATTTTCTAGGTACTTTTGATGTAATTACTTTTTTAAAGAGCAGTGAGAGCAGCTTTGCTGCGTTTCTGTTGTTAGTTTTAAGTGCTTTGGAAACCGTCTCTGAGCTAATGGAGAGCTTTATGGTTCTTGCATCCAGTTGTTTATTACATTTTAAAGTGTCTGCTATAATACTTAACTTCAAGAAATGCTAGAAAATTGTTAAAGAAGGTGGCTTTAAGGCCCTTCTGCTATGTTGCCAGGGTTCTCCATTTACATGTGCTTTTAGGAAAGACTGTTTAAATTTCATACATAAAGCTTGATATGAAGAAGAGGTTTATATGCCACACAGTAAAAATGCTGCTGCTTCTTGCAGTGCTGTGTTTTTTTGTGCTATGGAGAGGGCATTTGATGAACCTTGCCTGTAGCAAGGAAATGTTGCCAATTTTGGGTACATTACCCTTCGCCCTGGTGCAGGATATTACCGAAGGAATTGGTACTGAGGGAACCGGTGCCGAGGCAAATGCACAGGTGGTTTGTGTCTGTGAAAACTACTTGTTTAGTGTGAGTTCAGCTCCCTGTGCTAGTTGAGAGTTATTTAGAAACCTGAAAATCCCTGGTGCCAGTAGCTGCCAAGGGCTAAGCCTCAGGAAGGAGATAACCATGTTGCTCCCCCTCAGCTGCTTTTTTCTTAGGCATCTCTTTAAGAGGTAAATAGGGATATGAAGATCACTCTTCATATTCTAGCCTGGGCTGGAAGCACTTTTTGAAGCAAAAATGCACGAGCCTGTACACACCCAGTACAAAGGAGTGATGGGGCAGCAACAGATGACCTGTGTAGGCCTACTTGCTACAAGACCCTCTTGCTAGAGATTTATCCAGGTACAGAAAAAGGCTCCATGTTTTATTTCCATGAGTTGTTTCATGGGAATTTTGAAATGCAGAATAAATTGTGCTATTGCAAGTTATTTCATGTTAACTCGGTGCGTAGGCACTGGGTTTTTACACTGGTGCAAGCTTTGTGCTGGGAACAAGTACGGCTGAGGTCGCTGTCTTGTTGATTAAAGGTAAAGCAGGACAGGAACCTGCAGCAACAGTAGCAATGAAATGAGTTGTACAGGTATAAATTTAAAAAATTCTTAAATGCTTATAATCAAATACAGCAACTTTCTAGTGTAAACAAAGCTGAAGTGATTTGGTAGCTTCCAGGTCTGGTAAAGCTGAAAAGCCAACCAAGCCCAACACTGACAGTAGCAGAAAAAGGTATTGAATGTGTCTAATTATCTGAATTTAGCAGCTAGCTTTATGGACTGTAGGTGGGTTGTTTATTTAAAAAAAAAATAATGTAACAAGAGTGTTCATACAGTGTGTAGAGACCCACATTATTCACTATTATATGGAATAATTAAATAAATGGATACATATATTTTTGAATCATTCCATTCTGAAAAAGATACGGTTTTAAAGTACTAAGGCTGTATGTTAAATGGTATGTCATTTCCGTGTTCAGGGTGCAAAGGTTACATGGAATGTGTCTCACAATCATTACGCACATATTAAAGCATATCTCTCATCAGTAATTTCTGTTGCTTGTGACAGCTAGATGTCAGCCACCAACCAGATGAGCCGCAGCGAAGAATCCCAGATGATAATCATGAAGGTTAGTGTCCCATTAGCTGAGACAAAAATGGTGCATGATCCTTTTTCACTAGAGTAAAAGGAATCTTTTACATATATAACTGCAAAAAGTGAAATAAGTAAGTGTCTTGTAAGCTCTTGTTAACCCTAGGTCAGTACCATTCCAGTTAACGCAGGTTTGCATAATTACTTCCGTGCAAATACACTGCAACATACGAGATACCATATGCTGTGAAATAGGCACCTTTAATGTGTATTTTGTTCTATTTCATGTTGACTACATTATCTTCAAATTATTGGCTAAATATATTTAGTCTTGAGTAGGTTGCAAAAACAGAAAGTTACCCTATTTTCTAAGCTGCAGAAATACTTTTGAAGTGATCACGTTTAAACTGTGCTGGTGCTATGTCAATAACATGTCTGAAGGAGGTAAAAAAACCCCCAACCAAATCCTCTTTGTGGTATGAAGAGGAGAAACTACAAAGATAAGGCAACATGCTCTCCAGCTGTCAGTAGGCTTTAATCCAGCTAATAGCAGTGGTTGCCACCTTCAGTTAGTTTCAGGACTGGGGCACGCCAACGGCATCACTGGGGCATTTTATATATATATATAAAAAATACACACACACATATAGCGAAAGTTGCATAAACCATGTGTTTGGATAGACCAGAGATTACATCTGTGGGTCTGGTGTCAAGGCCTGCCTCTACCCCACCCCGCAGCTCCCTCTCTCCTCTCTCTGTGAAAGGAGTTCCTGGATGAGGACCCTGCCCAGGTGGAAATGCTGAGGAGGACCCTGACAGCTCGCAGGCACAGGAGACAGAAAACGGTGAACGGCCTCTGAGTTCCGCCCCCCACATCCCCCCGACGGCCAGGCCCAGCAGCCGCCCCGCACTCCTTCCGCCGGCTGCCGGCGGGCCACCACAGCGCACGCGCAGCGCTGCCAGCGTCACCGGCGCGCAGGCGCGCTCGTCCCACCGGCGGCGGCAGGGCCTGGGCCCGCCTCCTGTCCTGTCTCGGCTCCCCTCACTCATGCACCGTCCCTCGCCTTTTCCGTCCCCCTGCAGCTACCGGAGGCTGCCGGTCCCCCCGAGCCGCGGGCGGAGGAAAGGAGCCGCGCCAGCATGGCCACTGCCCCTGGGGCGCCGCGCGGTGAGTGACTCCGCCGCGGGCGGGGCGGGGCCGGGCCAGGGGCGGGGCGCGCTCGCGCCGCGCTGCACACGGCCTTGGGCTCGCGGGGCGGGCGGGAAGCGACGGCTTCAGCGTGCCACGCTCGAAAGGCGTGCTCCTCTCGTGTTTAAATATGAGGAGATTATGAAATGTGCTTACATAAAATACATGGTTTTTTAAAGGTGCTAACGTAGACGTGCATGGCTTTATTGCTGGGCTATTTGTCACGTGCAGTACTCTTCGGTCACGGATTAGGAGAGAGGGGAGCGATGTGGTGGGAAGCTGTTGGAAGTGAATGTCTAATCGCAGGCTTGGAAAGAATGGAGGTTGTTGGTACTCGAAAACTAATCTTCAGTGTCTTGGGTGGAATCTCTGCAATATTCCTGATGATAAATTCTTTGGACAACATTAATGTTGGGAATCTTAACTGCATGGTTTTATGGGTTTACCTACGTAAGATACATAAAAGCATTAATTAAAGAACAGAGTATTAACAACTCAATTAAATGAAAATCCAGTGAAGTATAAGCATGCTTAGTTTTTCATCAATATCAAGGTTTAACAAAATAAAAGTATGTATTGTTCTTAAACTCGTTTTAGCAAAATATGGTATTTGTTACAGACATCTGCAATTTAGGGATGTTTCCAGCTTTTTCAAGGTCTGTGTACTTTCCTTTTGAGTGTTTTCTGAGACTTGCTGTCCCAGCTTGTGCTACGGTGCTGTTGACAGATGGAGTCCAAGCAGTTTTCAGGATCGATTCCATAGGGAAATCGAGACACCCTCTAGCGACGGTTATTTTCTTTTACAGAAGCTCATTTTCCACAAATAAACAGAGCAACACAGCAGTACTCAGGGAAGAAAACTAGCCATTAGTTCCCTTATGTCATAAATGTTTTTGTTTTGTTAAGTATTTTGCTCTGTTACTTGTTTTTGTGGCTGTGTCTGAAATCCATTTCATTCCGGTAATTTTGTATGATCAACTGAAAAGTACTGCATGTGATATTATGACTAGACTGTATCATTGGTTTACTTAATTACAGTATAGTTTATCTTTCTGATTTATTTCTTTTAATATTACATCTTAAATTTTGAGAAAGATTTCACCTTCAGCTGAAGTCTTCATGCATCTATCCAAAATTTCTTCCAATTCCCCCTCCCTGCCCTCGAATTCAATTAGACAGATTTGTAAGTAACCTAAATTTCCATTTTCTGTATGTTAAGCTTTTGAACATGCTGACACTGACATTCACTACTGTGTTGCCTAGTTATAAGGTAAAAGTGGCTTTCTTCACTGCCTTTGCTAGGCTGATGATCTGTGTATGAGTTTCTGCTTATCATTGGCTTGCCAAGTGGTAACTGTTTAAAAAAATAATAAAATATAACATCTGCCACCATTTTCCAGGTGCTATTGAAAAATTCTGCAGAGGCTGTTTCCTCTACTATCTTATTTTGGTTTTACTTGAGTGTCTGTGATACTATGTTGCCTCTGTTCCTAGGCCTTTTTAGTTTGTTATGGTTGTCTCTGTATTTGTTTATTGTTTATGTTAAATTTGTGGTGTTAAAAACAGACACCTGTGTTTATGAGAAGGGAACTGTATTTTAACACAAGTGGGAAGTAGGTAATGTTTGTGGATTTTTTTTGTGATGTTACTCAAATACTTGGTTCATTTTATGCTAGTGTGGTAAGATTATTTTCTCATTCTGGTCCCATTATGGCAAACTTACCTTGAAACATGTCCACCAACTATTTCTTCACTTAATATTCATCATAGTCTCTCTTTGTCCATGTTAGCCTTCCAAGCGTTCTGCCAGTCTCTACTATTCTTTAATGCACTCTCTTTGCAGAAAATCATTATTTTCCTCTAATCTAATTATGTATGTGCTTAGATGCCTATATAACTTTCTTAAATGGAAAGACTTAGCTATATGTTAGTCCGCTCGTCAGACTAATAAATTAGAGTTGCAAAAGAAGACCTGCTTTGAATAAAAAGCCTGTATCTGATAGTTATTCCCTTGTGAAGCCAGGACAACTGCAGTGTTACAAAATCTTTTTCTTCATTGCCTGTTTTTTTGAATTTGTATAGTTATGTGGTTGCAGTTTCTGGAGGGTCTGACTATGTATTTATGTAACAATTGTATCCATGAAAAACACAAATGTGTTTCTAGGACCTATGCTGGAAGTTACCATTCCCTATTTTCTTTTAAGTAACTGATGCTTGGTCACAGCGTATGTCTGTCTGCTTTCATGCCTGGTTTCTGCACCATGTTCAGATGTGGGATTGGTGTCAAGATACTTGCAGCAGTTTTGGGTCTGTGTCAGTGTAGAGAGCTCTGAAATCATACAGAGATCTAAGGCGTTTGAGTGCTTCCAAGTGCAGGTGAAATCAAGGGAGAAACTTACTAGATGATGTTTTCAGAGTCTCAGCTTGGCTTAAGTTTAGTTTGACTACCCAGCAGGCTTATTAAATCTGCCCAAAGTAAAATATGGAGCTACTGTAGGATAATGACACTTCCAATGTAAAACATGGTGTTAAAGTTTTTTATACAGGTGAAGTAATGATTTCATGGATATTAGTCTTATTCTCTTACTTCAAAAATGTATTTTGAAGTTAAGCACAAATTAGTTGGCTGTAGAGCCCATTCACATAAGCAGAACAAAATTATATGTACAGAGGAATAAAGTAACAGAAGTGGGTTTTTATGTGTTCCTGTTTTTCAAGGAACCATGGTATCCCAAAATAATTGATGCATTGAATTAATTTTACTGCAACTACTAAAGCCTTAAAATGTTTTTTGTTATGTATAGAAAGGATAATTCCCCCATTGTCACAAGGAATTGGTTAATTCATAAAGAATTGTGCATACAGAGCATGAGTTCTGATACTTTAAGAGGTGATTAAAGTAGTGGCAGATTGTTTCTGCTCTATTTTGGCATGGTGGTGTTCTCTTTAACCTGGCTTGTCTGGAAACATTTACAAGCAATTGTCAAGTATTTCAGAAGATCAAAAGCAGATTCTGATCTGTTGCTTTCTAGTTCTCATTTATCAGAATGGAATTGAAATGAAGCATTTGCTCTAATGAAATAGAATATGGTTTTGCATGCTAACTGAACAGGATACAATGGTAGAAAAAAGTCACAGAAGGGAAATAAAAAAGTAATTTTAGACCAGTTTTTCCCTTTAAGTCATTACAAGTCTAAGTCTTGATACCTGGGTTTGTTTGGGGATTTTTTTGTTTGTTTTTTTTTACTTAAATAGTTATGGAATCTTCACTAGTGCAAGCTTTTAAGGGACTTATTCCAATCCTACAATACCCCAACATTTAAAAAGCTTTTCCAGTTTGTAATCACCTTCCTTATTGCAATTAAAGTCTGTCGTTTCCATGTGCAGCAGAAAGAAAGCCTTTCTGTATGCAACAGTCTTTTGTGGGCTTGAAGTTGTAAAAGATGTTGAAGCTTTTTCTCCATTCCAAAAACTTTTTAAAGTCAGTCTTTGAGCAAATGTGGCTTCTTGCAGTACTTGGGTGCATGTTTTATCACAGATAGACATTATTCTGTTATTCAAACCATTAATAAATGCTTTAAAGGCATTAGACTGAAGTAGACCCTGAAAATACCTCCTCAATACGGGGTTTGAATTTATTTAACTGTTACTTTAACTTTGTAAATGTGGTTTTCCAGTGACTTGCATGTGCCCTCTGCCCACCCTGTCATTTCATCAAAATACTGAGAGATGCCTTCTATAAGGCAGGCTCGAAAGTTGAGATGTATGCTTTCTCCATTATTTACAAGAATGGGTCAAATATATGTTGACGAACATTAAATTGGCTTGACACATATTGATCTTGGCTAATCTAGGCATTCTGTTCCTTGTTATTTTACTGTCTTTTAAATATTTACAAATAAGCCAAGTCTTTTTTGTAGAGTTGAAGTTGACTGGTGTGTATGCTTCTGTAGCTCACTCTTTCCCATTTCTTAAAAAGGTCACTTGCTCGGGATTTTGGAACTTGCCTGTTCTACATCATTTCTCAGAATCACCAGTGGTACTGATTTTGCTGCAGTCAGTTCGTTATTGGATACCCTGCAATGATGGCTTTTAATTATCTGTCTGATTAATATTTATCTAGATCTTGTCCTCTGTTTTGTCATTAATTCTTTGTTTTTACTCGTACTGCATTCCTTCTTAGAAAAGACAAAATGTAAACAGGCTTTTCTGTGTGCCATCTCTTAGTGTCTCCACTGAGTATTTGCTTATTTCTATCTCTAGTATTCCTTATGGTAAGGAAGTAGTTATGAGATGCTTGCTTTCCTCTTATGTGTCTCATACTAGTGATACTCGCTTTGGGCCTTGTTCTTTCTTTTGAAAGCTTCCAAATAAAATGACTGCTTCTCTTCACAAATACAGGCAGTAAATATAGTAATTTGAAAAGATTAGGATTCTCCCAAATCTTTTGATGTTTCTGAGTAGAATTAGTTCTAGTGGGGTTTATCTTAATGTATTTTTCTTTTCTAAATGACAGTGGACTAAGGTCATCCTAGAAATTTGACTTTGGTATAGTAGGTAGCCTTTAAGTTGTATCTTCAACATGCAGCATTATCTGCTGCCAGTGGAGCTCTTGGAATAATATTGAATCAGCCATAACGCGATATATGTTGTGTGGCATTACCATTCCTAAGCTCCTACCCTTTGCTGTTTTATCTCCTTTTTATGAATTTAATGCCTTATATAAACCTGAAGTCACCCTTTACTTAGAACTTGGCAAACAATGTTCTTTTGTTAAGGGCAAAGAACGAATCAGTGTTTAGCTCAAAGAACTGAGAAGTAATGTAATTCTTTAAGTGGAGATAACTAGAAAGACTTCACTAGAATGTTATGTGTTCACAGATTAAAAATTAAAGAAAAAAAAAAAAGCCACACACCACAAAACGTATGTGCAAAAGGAGCTACGGTCTTCTCCTGATAATCTCCTTACAGTTGTTCTAGTAAAAGGGCCAGTGTGTTCTGTGCAGAATGATGGAGCTTCTTCTGGAAGTAAAAGCTAGTTACAAAAGTTCAGGAGAAAAAGTAAGCTCCTGAGAATTTCCAGGTGAACTCCAGGGCTCCAGTGAGACTGAAGAGGTCTGTGCAGATGGGGAGACAATTATGTAGCTAGAATCAGTTTTGTTAATGAAAGAATGATTAGGTCTTTCAAAAAAGAAAAATGCTTAAGTGATGACTTTGTGAGCTATTAGGTACCTAAAACTATGTTTTCAGCTAAAAATATTCTGGAGACTTTTATAAAAATGATAACCTTCACTCTTTTACAGTGGTAGTGCAATCCAAGAGAGGGAGATGGGTATCTGCTCAAAATACTGTGCAGAAAATGACCATAATTGTGTTTAATACATAAAGCTGCTAGAAGTGTTGCCATTTACTTACACATACAATCTCATTTATATTGTACATTTAAAAAGTTTTTTGTTTGTGTTTATATGAGAAGTGGATACCTACAACCCATGCTCTTTGTATATCTGACCCCAAGAGCATAGCTTCTCTGTAAACAACTGGATAAGTATTCATTCTTTTTATGTAGGTGTCAGGGAATACAGTAGGGTACAGGGTCACCCTACTAATATTTAGTGAATCTACCTGAAGAAATCATAATCTAAGAGGGTTTGATACAATGAAGATAAGGAGGAGGAATGCCATCAGTCCTTCAAAGGAGAAGGAGGCCCTGATAAATTTGTTTATCAAAGATGCATTTGCATTTGGTTTTAATTACAGAAGAAAAGCGTGGGCTTTTTGGGAGCAGCAGTTCAAAGGCTGCAAGAAACAGTAATTCTCCTTTTCCATAAACTTGATTACCCAAGTCGGTGTCCAAACCTGGTATTTACTATCTATCAAAAAATCTAAATATATGCTACTGATTTAATACTCAGATTTAGATGTTTCGCAGGGTCAGCAGAGAATACTTGATTCTAAAGGACGTAGAGTTCTGATGAGTTCTTTGGGCTGGAGAGTGGCTTGTGGGATTTCTTTGTTTGTTTATTTGAAATCAACCTCGAGTACGGCTCTAGTGATGGCCTCCAGCTGGACTTAACACTACTCATCACAATACTTTGAGCTCAACAATTCAGCCAGTTTTGAGTCCACCTGCATATGTAGTCCATATTTCATCAGTTTCTTTAGAAGGGTGTTATAGGAAACAGGGATAAACAACATCCTGCTTTCCCTTCATCCCTTAACCCAGCTATCTCATCTCAGTAAATTGTCTCATTGGTCAGGTAGAAAGAAGTTTTTCTCCATCATAACTCCATGCTGATGACTCCCATTTTTCATCTTGTGCCTGACACACTTGGCAGTGGTTTCCAGGGTTACTTGCTCCACCACCTTCTTGGGCGTCAAGATGATGCTGACCAGCCTGTAGTTCCCCAGATTCCCCTCTTTGAAGACAGGAGTGATATTTGCTCACTTCCAGTCCTCAGGAACCTCCCTTGATCATCACCATGATTTCTAAAAGTAATGTAGAGTGGCTTTGAGGTGACAGTTGACCAGCTTCCTCAGCACTTATGGGAACATCCCCTTAGGACCCATGGATTTGTGTATGCCCAGTTTGTTTAAATATGGCCTTACTTGATCTTCCTCTACTGAGGGTCACTTTTAGGTGCCCCAGGCTTGTCTGCTGGTTTTCCTGATGGCAATAAAAACTGAGATGAGGAAAGCACCGGCTACTTGGGTCTTTTCTGTGTATGCTGTCATCTGGTCCCCTGCCCCATTCGGAAGCAGGTAACCGTTTTCCCCAGTCTTCCTTTTGCTGCTAATACACCTGTAGTATCCCACCTTGCTGGTCATCACATCCACTGACAGATTCAAGTCGAGGTGGGCTCTGGCTTTCCTAAGCCATCCCTGCATTGTCGTACAGTGGTGTGTTATGCCTTCCAGGTCACCTATCCCTGTTTACATTTCTTGTAAGTTTTCTTTTTATACATGAGTTGAGTTAGTTCGTCCATGTAGCCTCCTGTGAGTCTTGCTTGACTTCCTGAGTACAGGGACAGACTGCTCTGGAGCTTGGAGGAAGTGAGCTGTTGATTCCAGAGGGTTGGCACAAGTAGAGCTGAGAGTAGCTTTGTGTGTGAAATGGAAAGTTACTTGATGATGCTGTCAGTCATATATGGGACAAGGTAAAATGCATATTACTCTCCTGACCATACTAGTGCTATAGCACAAAAACACTGCTGGAGAAATTAGTATTTTGTCACTACAAGAAGCAGGTGGCTCTAAGGTGAAAAGGAAGCAAGTCTGTAAATTCTTTACTGTTCCGATCACACCTGTATCAGGATTTATAGCACATCACCATTCAAAATTAGATCTAGACAGTTCTGACTAACAGCTTATATAATGCCAGCTAATTCTTCATGTATTTTTAATAAGGAAAAAGAGTGTGTATATGCTTTACTTAAGGTGGTTTATAGTATATAATGAAAGGCAGATCCATCACAAAAAAATAGCAGTTAAATGATAGTCTGTAAGGTCTGGATTCCAAAGAATGTTTTGTTCCTTCACGTTTTGTCATGCCAGTTCTTTCTCTTGAAACATGGGACTCTGTATGGTAAATATAGTTTTATTTTACATAATTTTCTTTCAGAAAATATGTAATTTAAACATGTTACCGTGTTTTATCTGTTTCAGACTTGCCACCTGGTCCTTCTACACTGAGAACAGACTTTGCAGAATTTTCTGTTAGGGAACGAATGAGAGAGAAACTAAAAGCAGCGAAGGTGAGAATCTTTCAGAAGTCCTGTTTGGTTAGATTTAGTCTTGTAAGTACCACCCACTTCATTTTGCTTGCTTAGTGCTATGTGAATCTGAATTGGGATATTTGCTTTTTTATTTCTAATGCTGAAATAATACTTTGTTCATCAGTCAGTGCAGTTATTTTTCAATGTATTTCTATTGCTGTTTTTTTTTCTAAAGTTTATATTTAATTTGTTTGTAATAATATAAACGTTATCATTGTTATAATTTAAATTATTACAATTATATAATTCACATCATTACAAGATCCTTCTGTGGTTTCTGTCAAAAAATTTCTTACACTAGTTTGAAATCAGTGGATTTCCTTGTAAGTTTATGGGGCCATTTAATAAGGGATATTAACATCTAGGTTTGTAAAGTCACTTAAGCTGATAGTTAAAAGATTCTGTCCCTAACACAAACACGCATAAGTTGTTGAGTTCTTAGGAATTATTGTAACTGTGGTCTTACTATATTTCTATTATAGCTAAGCATTCTTTTGTGTGTGTGTGTGTGCTTAGTCAAAAGCAGAAATTAGTTTATTGCAAGAAGACCCCAGTCCACGACCAAGGTGTTTAAAAAGCATCAAAGAAAGGAAAACAGAAGTCAGATTGGATGAAGCGGTAAGAAGGTGCATTGTGTCTTGCTGTCCTGCTAATAAGAGAGTGAATGTGAAACATGAAATAAATCAAAGATTGCATATAGTCTTGAAGATAAGTTTGATTTATTTTAATGGGATCAAAATTATACTATTGTTTGAATTAGTAACCAGGAAGGAACCTTTCTGATTATTGCTTTTCATGTACATATTTAACAATAGTAATTTGCTTTCATTGTAATATAGACATCATGTGAAAATTCTGTCATTTACAGGTTCGTGACTTCGGTAGCATAAGATACCTTGAAGTATTTAAAAGTTACTGTAACAGAAAGGACCACTGTATTATAACTTCATATAAATTGGCACAGTGTAATTGCTAAAGGCTGTATATAAACTTTGTCATTGCACTGTATTGCATTTCCTTGTTACTATTTTATGTTTAGGCTTTTTTAGTATAAGCATGTTCTTTCTTATAAGATTAATTTTGTATTAAAAAAATAACAGAGGCTATGCCTGTGCAGAACTTGCACCCAGATCTCACCTGCAGAAAATGTGTTCCAAAGAACGTGTATGCCCAGGAAATAACAGCATGTAGCAGTAATGTTTTTATCTGGAATTCCAAACAATGTGAATTAGCCTGGCTACGTTGCTTGTCTAGGGGAGAATTACCTATCCATGTAGGTTGTGGGGAGGTTTTTGTCAACATTTCCTTATAAAATGTAATCATTAGCTTTCAGTTAAGTAGCATTGCTTCAGTATGTTTGTATTGGGAAATGTAGAAGTGATACTCTTATTAAAGTTGGTTACTAATTTTACATAAAGCATATCTGAAACCTTCCATGTGTTGGTTTTGTTTCCTGTACTCATTTACACATATATGGAGTATTGTTTTGTTGTTAAACAAGTGGCCATCAGATTACGAGGGTTTGAGATTTACTTTTTGCTATGATTATTTTGAAGTTTAGGTTGAATAGATGTGAACTTGAGAAATGTCTTCCTCTTAATCTAAGAATTCGGGCCACAAGGAGAAAAATGAGATAGAATGCTAGATGTGTTTAGGTTGGCTGAGCCTGATAAAAATCACTTTGAAGCACTTAAATGAACTTGCTGAAGCAACCTCAGAACCAGTGATGTTCACAGTGACCTGTGTGTAGGGACAAAGGAGGCTTCAGAAAACTGGTAATGGATAACTTTGCTGCCTTCTTTCTTGAAAAGGTAGAGGAGTATCACCCATGGAGTTTTAGAGTAACCTAGCAGTAACTGAGAGAGAACAAATAATGAAGTCTGTATTTAAGCACCCAAGCAAGGGAGTCAAACTTTTTTGAATAATACCAAATAGTTTTTTTCCTGATTGCAGCAGGGGCTGTATGAGAAGGTGGCCTTAGCTCCCTGATTCCTTGCCCTGGTCAGCAGTGTCTGTTGACGTCCTTGCCACTGCTGCCTGGCTTGTGCTGTCTGTCAGCCTCTCATTTGTAGACAAGGCTTTTGCATTGCTACCCCATTTCTCCCCCTTGTGGAGATTAGCTTGTGGTTGCTTGTGTTTGGGAGTGCAGAACAATGATCTCATCGGCAGTGAAGAATGCAAGCCAACAATTATGCAGTGAATCATTTCTTGATAGTCTACAGTCTATTTCTGGACCCAAAGGAGAAATGAGTTAAGTAATAATTAGATGTACCCTTTTAAGATAACTATAAAATCGGTATAATTGTTACCACAGTAACTGTGTTTCTTTTTGTTTGTTTTTTTTTCTGTGCAAATATAATATCTAATCTCTATATTCAGCTATTTGTCTTTTTTTTTAATTATTATGGATCACAAATGTGTGCTGTAACTTATGTATATATTTTTATTTAGTCTGATAATGATAAGTCTAGGGAGATGCAAGAGGAGGAATCCCACTTATCATCAAAAACAAAGTTTCGTGATTCTGTAAAAAAGCTTAAGCAAAAGTCAACAGTAAGTACCGATTCCTTCATTTCAATAACTGATATTAATTACTTTAAAACTTGATATGACTTCATAATTCTGTTTGGAGAAGCAGACAGAATTCAGTCTTAAGCAGTGAAAAGGCTTTTATTTAACCTAAAAATTCAAAAACAGTATATGCCAAAACCTGAAATATAAAAAGAGGACCTTATCAAATATAAGAATGGCTATGGGTCATTTGATTTATTTTTTTTTTTTTTTTTAACAACAACAAAAAAATCAAGTAAACCTATCTGGTTACAATTACTGAAGCTTGGAGGAAAAATGTTTCTTCTTTTAAATCTTTCTTTATTGAATACCACCAATTGGCAGTTAAAGCAATTTACAGGTTAGTATATTCATATTTATTAGGCACAAAATGTTGCTAGTAATTCTTTTATTAGAAGACTCAACCTAACACTAAAGGGGCCTGGGTCTTTCAGAGGCAAAATGTCATTAGAAATTTCTCTTCATATCATTCACCTGGATACCTGCGTTATGGCCAGAATTTAAACTTTGGCATTTCTGATTCACGTATTGTTCATATTTAAAACAATAAGCTGGTTAAAATTAAATGAGGTAACTCTCTCTAATAAAACATTGCAGGAAATATTTAATTAAGTAATAGTATAGCAATAGAGACAGTTTCATGTATCATTTAAAAAGTTCAGTCAGTTTCAACATTTGAATGAGGGTTTTTTTAAGATAAAGTAATTATTCTGTGACAAGTGTTTGTACATGCTGTTATTATTAATGGAAAGATATCTTCACTTGCCCTAAATTTCTGGTAAATATTATATTAATGTATCTTTGTCATCTTAGTTCCAGAATGATTTTCCTTCCGCTGAAGAAGCATATAATTTCTTTACCTTCAGTTTTGATCCTGAGCCAGAGAATGTAAAAGCTAGAGCCAGGAAGAGGAATGAATTAAATGAAGAGGAGGAAGCAGAAGAAGAATGTGTAGAAACCCATGAGGGTGAAGAAGAGGAGGAGGAAATGGTGTGAGCTATAGAATAAAAGTTCATATTTTTATTACGACTTCTTGAATTAATTTTAATAACCTAATACAAAATGGGAACTTTTGTTTCCTTAAAAATTCTCAAAGTGTACTTTCTGAAGATCTCCATTTTAAGAAATACATGAACTAACAGAGATGTTTGCACTTAAACTATAGGATGAAGATGTACGCCTAGTTAAAGATGATGATTTATTCGTTATAGGGCAGACAGCTGAAGATTTTCTAGTAATGAAACCTGCTGATTGTGAAAGCTACTCTGAGCAACTGAAAAAGGAAAAAGAATTTCTCTTCACTCCCAGCATGCTAGCAGGTATGAAGATAGTGCTTATCCATTTTTTTTCCTGGATTTTTGCATGGCATGGGGCACCCTTTGATCTGCTGACAAATCTTGTATCAGACAGTCTCTGTCAGTAGAGAGATACCTAATTGTGGTTTTCTGACACTGATCATGCAGTCAAGTCTGAAAAGGTTGGACAAAATGGATTTAACTAGGAACATGCACAGCTCAGCTGGTCATTAGCTGGAATGCTAGCAAGTGAACGTAGGGCACGTCAGTTGCTCTGGGGTAGTTACCTTAGTGCTGTCTATAGTAAATGCAAGATGGCTGGCCCCTTTTTCACTGGGGTTTAGCTATTTACATTATTTAACATAAACAACAGGTTACTGGGTACGTGCATTTAAGTACTAAGGGTGGCTTGTGCACTGTACGCTGTAACTTACAGGATTTATTCACTTGGCCACATCTGCATTTTTTTCAGTGTGGTAAATTTGTCAAGAGTCATGTAATTAACATAAGGATTTTGGTGATTCAAGGGGTCCTTTTCCAAAAATTTCATTTTGTGAATTGGAAATAGTCAAGACTGATCATGTCTCTGACCTTTTTGCCTTATTTCCATAGAACTGCAAAGTCCTAAAAAATTGCTTCATGATATCACTTGCTATTTAATATTTGAACTGGAAGAAAAAGAAATTAGTCTGTCTGTGGTCTGTACCTGAATGGTATTGGCAGAGCTTGCAATGCGATATCAAAATATTTGACGTTGGGTGCCTCTGTTTTTTCATGTCTTGTAACTTGGTTCTGACAGTGTGGTCCCCTGTGTTCTGATTTAGGGGATAGTTTTTATTGTAACCCTCAGTGTAATCCCTCCCTGTTCTGTGATTGCTCCTAGCCCATACACACCAGTGAAATAATCCTGCAGGCAGGCTTTAAAGAATTCCACCTGCTGTTACTGGGCTAACATGACTTTTTAAGCATGTTCTGTATTTTATACAAGAGTAGCTTAAGCAAACTTTTAATAGTAATGCAGATTAATCTTAAGTTTTGATTTGTATGGGAAAGGCTTAGAAATGTTTGTCTAGTCAGTTGTTGCTGCTAAAGGGGATTGACACTGTTATGCAAGCAGCCATTAAAACTAAAGTTATTTGAAGTATTTTTTGGTGAGGAAATGTTTAATTATCTGTTTAGGAGACTTGTGACACTTTTATGACAGATTTAAACTGGGGATCTGTCCTGATTAATAACAGGACCTGTTTTGATTATGTATTTACTTCTTTTTTCCTAGTTAGGAAAATATTTGATAGCATGCTTAATATGCAGTGCCATTCATTTTAAGAGTGGCGTAGGCTCTTAGAGAATTAATACACTAGAACTACAGTTATATGATCTTTTACATGGTTTTCTGTTTAATTTCTCATTAGTGCCTGCTTCTGAGAAGATACCTAGAAACTTGCAGCCTAGGTACCTTGAGGATGAGGGTCTTTACACAGGAGAAAGGCCTTTTGTATCACAGTCTAATCAAAATATTTTAGAAAACAGAATACTCAGACAGGAGCAAGTAAGTCACTGCTACCTTCTTAGCTGTATTTTTTAAAACTCTTTATTTATCCATATTTTATTTTATTATAGTTAAGTAGATGGATGGTCATGGTAATATGGGGCTTTCATCTTTAAAATGTCTAGCAGTATCTGACATTAGCAAATGTGGGGTTTTGTAAGAGTGTGTTTTTTAGTGTATCCAAGTAGTCAGGGCACCAGACTGGGTCTTAGAAAACTGGTCTGTTTTCTTGGCTCTGCTTTTAGCCTCGTGGGGAACAAGTTGCTTCACTTGTATTGGCAGCTAAGGTCTGGCACAGGCAATAGGGGTAACTAAAATTAACTTTTTCTGTAACATGCTGTGAGAGATAGTGGTATGTATAAAGACTTAACAACAGTGACCAGCTCTTGCTTATTATTTACTAGAAAATCATAACAAAAGGAAACAGTTTGGAATTACTGTTTTCTGTGTCCACTGAAGGTAATATGAAGTAACAGACTTGTAGAAATTTACTGATCCATACTGTAAGGGCAATTAAATATTGGTATAGATTATCTGGAAAGGTTTTAGAATGCCTTTAGATTTTTAAGAATAACTTATGGAAACACCCAGGAAGTTGGCTTGGATATATTTTATCCTGCTGTATTATCCTCCTATACACAGGAAGGTGGGTATAGTTCAGTATAGATTTAAGCAGCTATGCAGCAGCTGCCCTTTTATATTTTATTGTGATTCTGCGAATTCTTTGTGGGCTAGCAGAGGCTCTTTGTGAATCAGATGAGGAGTGTTTGGATCTAAAACTTTTAACTGGCCACCTTCAACCCAGTTAATTTTCTGGTTGTCTTTACCATGTCACTACATCAGCATTTGGGTCTAGAGTCAGCTTAAGCCAGGTATGGGAATAAGAAGGCAGGCCAGCATCTTTCACCAGCTGGACTAGTTTAAGCTGGTTTTGAATCCAGGTCATGAGAGCAGAGTTTAACATGTGATGCCATCCATAGCAATTGGTCTATAAGATACTTACTTCATCTGCTTTCATAGAAGCTGTTTAATTAGTTCAGCTTGTGGACTAGAAGAGTTGAGAGATGCTTTGATAAATGAACTGAGCTGCCATGTAGCTCTTGTGTAAAACACCATAATTTTTTTACTATTAGTTATTTAAGAAAACAATGTTTAAGCAAGGGATGTCTTGATTTTGTTCTTTTTTCTTTGTTTCTTTCAAATCTATGATACTGAATGTTGAAGAAAAAAAAAGTATGTTTAAAGTTTGAGCAAGCTCTTGGTCTTTTGATTTCAAAACTTACCTATAGTATATTTGAAGATTTAATTTTGTTATCTTAGAAAGCTGTTGGTTAATTCTATCACAACCAAGTCATAGTCACCTTGTATTCCATAATAGTTTTTCATAAGGATTATAATTTCTTAAGTTACTTTTTATGTAAAGTAAGAATAAACGTGAAAATAATTTTTTATTTGTAGGGGAAAGAGTGGTTTGGTGATGATGGCAGAGTCTTAGCATTGCCTAATCCAATTAAACAGTCTTCTACCAGGCCTCCAGTATTCTTACTGGAAGAAGGCATTGCACCAGAACTTGAAACAGTGTATCAAAAGGTAGGCATTGGTGTATGTGGTTCCTCAGACCCAATATCCCAGTTCTGCACCAGAAACACTGGTGAGCTGAAGGGTTTTGTGCTAAGAATCGTGAGTACTGACTGCTTTTCAGGGTTCCACAACCGGGCTTTAAGTGTGCTCTACTTTTTTAGTGTATTCCATGCCTGTTTTTCTATAAGGATAAAGCATACAAAAGGATGAAGAGTTCAGCCAGCAGTACTGGTTAAAATAGTAAGGTGTCAATCCATGGCAAACTCCTTCAAGTCTGTGAGTCACTAAGGTCTCTGTGAGGCTCCCTTGGACATTCTCATGCCAAACTAAAGTAGTTCTTGTGTTAGTGTATCTGCAAAGCTCCTCGTGCTAAGGAGCTGGTCGACAGTCTATAATTCAGGGGTCCTCAAACTGCGGCCCGCGGGCTGGATACGCCCCCCCAGGGTCCTCAATCTGTCCCCCAGCATTTACAGAACCCCCCTGCCCTCCCCCCCCCCCCCCCCCCCCCGGGGGTTGGGGGGGAACCAAGCAGCCGCAGATGGCTGCCTGCCACTTCATCCGCGCGCTGGGCCCCTGGTTAAAAAGTTTGAGGACCCCTAGTCTGCATGATCAGGACAAAGGTGCTCTCTGCAGCTTAAAAGAGAAATAAGTGAAGGGCATTAGTGGAAACTCCTTTAAAATAAGTCTTTGCATGCAGTTCACTCATGTAGAAAGCAACTAATTTTGAGTTATGTTTAATCAGTTTAGATTATTTTTCTTTTTTTTATTATTTTTCCCTCAACCACAGCATACCTGCCCTGGAAAACAGTAGCTACAGTGTGCTATCAGTCAGTACAAATCAAAATAAGTTTCAGTTAAAACCATTTAGCAAGCTTTAATTGTATAGCTTGTTAGCACTCTACTACCCCCTTGTAAAAACTGTGACTTTTTAAAGTAGATTGCTCTTTTGGGACACACAAGTATTTCTGCCTGCTGCTGTTGATACAGATTTGAATGTTGCCCTTTAATTGATGATGGTTACAAATACACAATTCTAGGATGTGTCCAGTTACCATGTATCTGTGCATGGTGTTTCTGCATTCAGAAAAAGAGATTGCTACTTAGATCTTGGTAATGGTCCAAGAGAGCTTATGTTTCAAGAACACGTTTACATGAATAGTGACATATAAATACCCAAATTGGTGCTGTAAGAAAGACATTAAGCTTAGAGGTCCTTTATGGGCAGGAAAATAGTTAAAGCATAAGGAATATAAACTGTCATTTTAATGACAGATTATGTCATATTAAACATTTTGATGAGAAATTGAACATGGAAGGATCAGATGTACTTAAGTGTGTTTTGTGTCCATTTATACCAGTCCTGTAAAAGAGCTATGCAACTGCTGAATTCCCCTCTCAACCCCGCTTTTTCCAGTTCTTATAAAAGGGCTGCAACAAACACTGCATAACTAACAACTTCATCTTTGACGGTACCAGAATATCTGTGATTAATCTCTTTTTGAAGAATTCTAAGAAAGGAGCAGCAGTAGTCAGGCAGGAAGCACTGCTAATTCTCTTCTGATTTCAGTAACCTGAAGATATAAGCCATGATTGCCTTTCAGTTGCAGTGGGTTGAAGCAGACTCTTTTAAGCTTTGTTGCTGAAAGCATTCATTGCGCTTTGTTGGTGTCAATTTCCCTGGCATTAGAATGGGGAAGCAAATAACATATTTCCTCTTCTGCACAATCCAAATGGTCTACAAGGAAAGCTGCTTTCTGAGAGCTGGACTGTTTACCTTAGAGCTTAGTTCTAGGAGGAAATAAAGTGATACTAAACAAACAGGTAAAAAGAGAATAGGCTTTTCTTTTTCCAGTGCAGTGTCATTGTCTTCATTGCTCAGCAAAATGTGCAATACAGGCAGATGACTTCTTATTTCAGCCTCATATGGGCTATCAAAACTGTTGTATAGAATACCCATGGTAGTTTTATGCCACCCACTTGTCAATAAATCAAAGGGATTACTCCAGAAGCCTTTACAGTTTAAGACCCAACAGCTGTATGTAGGCAGTGCTAAATGGGTCACTTTCTGTCACAGAATCTTTTTGCAAGATAGGTTTGTTGGGGCTTGTGAATCCATTTTCTTTTTTTTTTCTTTCAGGCAATAAAAATGACAGCTGCCAATCAGTGTCTTGTTGGACCTGGAGATGTTCAGGGGCTGTTTCAATTGGATATTGATATTTCTGGACTAATATTCACTCATCATCCCTGTTTTAGCCGTGAGCATGTGTTGGCAGCTAAATTGGCTCAGTTATATGATCAATATTTAGCAAGAAAACAGAAGAATCTTACCAAACTTCTCACAGACAAGGTATTTCTCTTCCATCGTCACAGCTTATTGAGATAATGATGTGACAGAGTAAGTTAAAAGCTGAATTTGTTTCTTCAGAGTAGGATGATGAAATTCTAATTATATCTAATGAATGGCATTTTGTCAGAAGGTAAAAACCTAAATGTTTCACCTAGGTTGCTGTGTGTTCAGTGGAGAACTGCATTTTGAAGTTTATGAATTTCATTGATCTTCTATTTAAAATGAACTCTGTGCAGGTTCTGAGGATCAAGGGGGAATCCAATTGTTAGAACACAATAATGTTTACACAGTATTCCTTAGAACACACAAAATGTTTTCCAGTGAATAAAAGGTAAGTCTTTACAGGATTGTGTACGGCAGCTTTGACAGGCAGACAGCAGAAGACAGTATTCAAGGATGGAGGGAAGTTTATTTTCGCTTGTTGTTTAAAAGTAAAAGGAAACAGTTTAATTTCACCAGATTCTACAATAGTTGATGACCCATTTTCAGGTATATATCTGTGACAGATGTTGTGTTTTAAATACATACTGTTGTCATATTTGCTGTGTCACTCGTGGCACAGCAAAACCCTAGGCTGAATGTAGACTGTTCTGGTCCTGGCTCTGTTACTGACTTCCTGGATGACCCCAGCTGGGCTGCTTACACTCTGTGTGCCATCGCTTTTCCTCCATCCGTACATTGGAAGTAAGGGTAGTGGTCTTCTCTGGTGTAAATTTGTGCATGAACGTTAGATGTTGTTAGTACAATTCTAATATCATCAGGGCACACGAGAATTCTTTTAAAGTATTTTAAAATGGGTTTGAAATCTGAAAGGGTAACAGTTCTTTAGGAATGTGAGGTAAATATTGTGATACAACACAGCTTCATGTAGTAGGACTGATCTGTTAAAAAATAATTTAATTAAGTACATATAAATTCAGATTTCCATAAATTAAAGGTGATTATGATTTTCTACCTTAAAGGACTAATATAAGGGAAAAATCATTGTATGCAAGGTCATTTTTGTATTGGTGGAGTGAGGATCAGTAGGTGCTGTACAGATACTTCCGAATCAGTATAAAGCATTAAGTTATAGTTCTAATGCTGGACAAGTATTTCATACAGTGTCACAACATAATTTGTTGGCGTACTTTAGTCTGTGATTACTTTTGAAGGATTGGCTTTAGTTTTCCGTGAATCAGTGAAATAGGACTTTTAGGTTCTCCATGCCTGCATTACAGGAACATGCATGTGGAAGGGATTTCCTCAGTGTTCCCACAATACTTTGCCAGTATTGTAGACAACTGCATAATATATTTCTCATAAATGGGTTTTAACAATTAGGTATCTTAGCCACCATTCTGCTACTGACAGGCAGTTGTAAAACTTGTCTCCTCTAACAGTTACTCTTTAATGGCCAGATTGTTGCAGCCAAATTGTTCTTAAGCCTAAACAACTCTTCCTCCCTTTTCACCTCCCTCCCTGCCATGTCCCAATGGACTTACCCACTTTTGGTGCTTGCTCTTTGTATCTTAAAATAGATCACCTTTCAGCCCTCATTTTGGCAGGCTAAAGAAACCACACTTTCTGTCTCCTTTTGTAAAACATGCTCTGTGTGCCCCAGATGGTACTAGCAGCTTTCGATGTGTTCGTTTATTCCAAAATTGCTTTCAGTGTCTTTTTTTCTATACCAGTGAGTTTCATGTTGCCCATGTATGTTTTCAGCTGTGTGCTTCCTGCTCTCCTGTTATATTGTCTCTCAACTTGACAGATTTGTTTAAAAATGATTTGCAATTTCATTGCATCTACTTTGGATGTAGTTGCTTTAGTCTCCTGCAGTGCCATTAGCCGTTCTGGTTTCACATTCAGTATTACCCTTAAGGAGACCTACAGTAACATAATAACTAAAATTTTAGTTCCTATCCTACTGCTGTTACTTATTTTTCTTTCTTCTAGTGAGTCCTTTACATTCTCTTGTCTTCATAGCCATGTATATTTTTGCATTCTCCTAAACCAGATCTCCATCTTCTGTATAATGATTTGATGCCTATCTTCAAAACTTAGTTGAAGGTGTGTGGTCTCTTGTCTTGACAGTACTACTTCAAAAGAGCTGTACCATTATTCCCAGTTGTCTTCTGTAAAACTCTTCTTCCGGTTGTTACATGCAATATGTGATGCTTAAATGTTTTGTTGGAAGGTGCCCAGCTTCTGTGAGGCACTCATCAAACCCACAATCCGCTCATTTTTGTTGTTTATTGATTTTTCTAGAGTTAGTGTCACTTCCTTGTCCCAAAAAAACTTTTTATAGAAGGCGAGTTTTTGGCAGTCACTTCCCCCTCCCCCTCCTTTGATTCCTAAGCTTTGAGAATAATCCCTAGATCAGTCTTTTCCCTTTGTTTTAGATCTGTCACAGTGATTAAAGTCAGTAAGTCTCCCTCATACATCCCAGGATCCTAATTAGAAATTCATCTTGAAGAGTCAGCACCTCACAGACATGTCAAAACCCTGTAAATACAGAATCAAGACAATTCAGAGTTTCGTGTTATGTATTAACTATCTCTTTCATGTCAAGGTGCTTTACACTGTATACGTAATAAACATCAAGCCATCTGTTAACTGTTTGTTTGTTCATTTAAGCTGCATGCTTTGAGGAATGCTGTGCAATGTAGTATAGATGGTGGTGGTCCTGGTACTCCTGTGGCACAACAGAGCATACCTGAATACAAAATCGAGATCAGGTAGGTATATGAATTCGTTAGGTCATCGTTTTTCAAAACTGTATTCTTTTTTTCCTTTCTATGCTGGTACAGAATATGGTTCATGTCAGACTTCTAAATTCTTCTGTAATTAACTCTAGAAGAATTTGGAGGGCTTAACAGTTCATACTGATAAGTTGAGTAAAAAAAACTATGAAGAAAATACAGCTTAGGCTGAAATCTTGATTCAAAGTGGTCTGATTTGATTGCCTTTTTTCAATTACTTAGTAGCTATTTATTGTTGTGCCTTGCACAATTAAAATTTAATTAAAATAAGGTTTCAGCAGACATCAGCTGGATGCATGAAGCTGTCACAAAAATGCAAGTAACATAACTTTTTGAAAAGACAAAACCCCTAGTTTTTTCCATCTTCTTCCTTATTACACAAGTGTTCTTGATTCACTTCCCATTCTTAGGTATTTTGGCCATGTTTTTGCCAATGGGTTGATATACATAAAATGGTAAAATTTTGTTTCACAAGATTACAGTTACTGTTCCTGGACATTGACTGAGTAGTAAAAATATATTGCATTTTTTGGCTTGGTAGTGGAAGTTAGTATTGACAGGTGGATAGTGGTGAGCTGTAAGCATAAGCAGTATGATAAAAATAATGTTATTTTGAAGATTCATGATGAACAGCCTTTTAACTAGTAGATACTTAATAAAAACCTGAAGGTTTTTCACAATCTGAAGGTAGGCAATAATTTATTAATTTAAATAAACAGAAGCTTAAACTGAGGTGATGGGTCACATGATAATACAGTATTTTTTAGAAATAATTTTTTGATAAGTATTCTACTTTCAGCCTTGAAATCTATATCCACTTACACTTGCACATCCACTCACTACTCTTAGTTTGGGAGTTGCTTCTTCAGCTTTTCATCCTTCAAGTACACTGTCTTGTAATACATTGGTATCTGTACAGGACAAATATAGAAGTCTATAATATTTTATATTGAAGGACAAAGTCTTCCTTCCACTGAAAAAGTAGCTTTTATTAATATTTTTCTTAATACATTTGCTAGAGGACTAGTTGTGCAGTTACCGTACCAGTACCTAGGAGACAGGAGCTCTTGCCAGGGAAAACATGAGAATAGTCATGAGAAGGTTCGCTGTGGGAATGAGATTCTTGGATTTTGGCACCAACCCTGAGACTTGTTGATGTTTAATTCTGATTAGAAGAATATTCATTCTGGATATCTTAGTATTTTTCTAGGTCTTGAGTGCTTTAGTTTAGTGTCACAGTATTATGAATCAGAAGAAACTCAGCTGAAATCAGTGAGATCAGTGTTAAGTCATATGAGATGAGCTTGGCTGGGATTATTCTAGGGCTTTTCATATCTGTAATTCTTTCTGGCTGCAGCTCTGTTGTTGGAAGCTGTTACACATATGAGACTCAGATGGGCTCAGGAATTTTTACTACCATGGTGTTTAATACTAACTTGGACTACGTATGTTGGTAAAAACATCTGACCTGCCTTGTCTCTCTTCTAATACTGTATTTCCCTGATGGTCAATGTAGTACACTCATGAGAAATTACAGATGGGAAGAGAGTGTAGCATGGAAAATAGTCTGATTGTTTCCTCCACCCTCCAATAACATAACTGATGTGTACTCTTTGCTGTCTGAAGATCAGAGCTATAGTTTTCCATCAGTTTGAGGAAGAAATGTCATCTGAAGACAAAAAACCTTTGCAAATTAGCAATTTCATCCCTACTGTCCTCATTTGCTGAGGAGGAAGCCAACATATGCTGCAGATTTCAGGTTTCAGGTTTTTCTGGCTGATGCATTTTAGCAGAGGTGATTTTCTACTGAAAGGTCCTGCTTCCAAATTGAATACATTAAATAGGTGTAATTACTGACCTGTATGTTCCTCATGTCTTTAAACTTCATCTGGTAGACAAAGAAGAAAAAGCTGTTAAGCTGGATAAGTAATATTCAAACTGCTAGCTAATCGAGTGGAGAAGTTCCTCACTCATATTGCTTTCTGGAAAGTCTGTATTTCCTCTTTGTGTATTTTTTTTACTAAATTTTTATGCTGTTAAATAATGTATGATGTATTTTTTCTCTCAGCTCTAACTCAGCCCCCCTGTCTTCCACATTCTCTGAATATTACAAGCAGCAATGTGTTAGTTTACATCTTCTTTTATTTATTTTTACATCACAATGTTTTTACTAGACTTGTTTACCTACCAAGATAGTATTGGAAACAGTCTGTGCTTGTGCTGCATAGACATTTCCATTGGGAGTGTGTGGTAGTCATTAAAAGTGCTAATGAATAGCTCTTTTACAAACAGATTAGAGGGTGGATATGTGGAACACCAATTCTGAGGGGAAAAAAAAAAAAAGCCCTGTTAATTTTGTTTGTGTTATGAATCTTGTAGGGCTGTCAAAGGACTTTTATTTCATATATTATTACGTTACTTCATCTCTGCAACTTCTTTTTGTAGCATGTTAAGTTTAAAACATATTATGTGGTGTATGATTGAAGTAAGCGCTATTTCATAGCAGCAGTATAGGTTTCCTGGGCAGTTGTTTACATGTACTGACTTCAAAATATTTTTAATGATGTACAGCTGTAATAAGCATTTCAGAAATCCTGGAGATCTCAGGAGAATGATTTGTAATAGAAGTCAGATTGTCCAAAATGCATGAGACTACAGAAGGAAATCAAATCCTGCCATCTTCAAGTCTGGGTTTTATGTTCCTTGGATTTAAACCACTGCAGCCGTCAATCAAATGGAAACCCACAACACTTGGCTTTTGGTATTGCAAGTTTTCACTGTATTGTTCCACTGATTTATGCAATTCTGATTGATTTTATGCATATGCATATATATTTCTAGGCAAACCAGAAGACTTCGTGATGCTGAACAAGAAAAAGACAGAATGTTGCTTAAGACCATTATAAAAGTTTGGAAGCAAATTAAATCCCTCCGTGACTTTCAGCAGTTTACTAACACACCCATGAAACTTTATTTGAGGAAGTATGTTTTGATAACACTTTTTGTACATTTGCCAACAGTGGAATTCTAATAAGATAGTCAATTTGGGAACGTACAATTCTGATACAAAGGGTGTAAAAGTCAGCATTTTACTAGGTGCCTGGTACTGGTTGACCTGCCACTATTCATTTTGAGTTTGGGGAGGAAGGAAGATTAAAATAAAAAGTAATTACTGTAACAGAAAAGGATTTCTACAGGCTAATGAGTAAAGAAAAAGTAATTCATTCTGGATGGTAACTATCTGCTGTGAATTCGTAGACTATCTGTGCTAGTATTTTTAAATAGAACACACTTTTGATACAATGAAATTAATTAATGGAGTAGACTTACATTATATATTGTAGACTTTACTGTAGCCCTTATGTTAATTTATGCAACTTGTTGATCACTTTTTTTTTTGAAGGGAAGAGGTTGATCAGAGATTAGTTGAAAAAGAGTATGAAGCAGAAATTCAGGCTGAGATACATGAATTACTAGAAGAATATATGGAAGAATATGAAAGGAAGATGGAAGAGTATAAAATTGAGCTACAAGAGTGGAAATCCTGGAAGAAGGCACAGGTTTGTTTAAATTATTGAGCTTCACAAAAAATAAAATTATTACTAAATGTGTTGAGAATTTTTCCATCTAATACAGGAAGAAAATCAGCTTCAGGATAGTGATGCATACATTTTGTAATGTATTTGGATACATTTTGTATACTTAGATTTTGTTAGTAAATTAATAACTTGTTAGTAAATCAACAATTAATTAAAAAAATGAAAATGTGCAAGGTTTTTGTGGAGCATTGCCTTCCTGCTATTGCTTTTCAGCACTTCAGCAGTTTTTTCTTTAAATTTAATAGTTTTGCTGCATTCTCATTAAATTTGTTGTTCTTTTTGCAAAGAAAAAATATGGATTAATTTTGTGTGTGTGAGTAGTAAAGCAAAATAATTATGGGGTGTTTCTAATGAACAAGCACCTCATGTCATCTCATGTAAATTTATGTTCAGGAATATCCCAAACATGGAAAATTTAATTATTATTCTAGCTTTTTACCTCTGCAAAGCTGTATTGCTAATAATTTGTACTGTAGTTAAAGACTCAGAAGTGCTTCAAAGGGATATTGACAAATGCAGAAGCTAGAACAATACACTCCAACAGGATGATCTTCAGAATAGCCTGTGGCAGTGCTGGCAAAATCAGACTTACCTTCATAGATATGGCAATGTACTAGATACCTCAGGGTGATGGTGATTATACTGGAGTATAAGTACTGCCCAGTTTAAACACTGTGGGTTTTTTGAATATCAAAGCAAAATAAAGTTTAAGGAAATGCTTCAAATACAGTTTCAAGAATCTAGTGCATCTGCTGATACTTTTATAGAAAGCTCTTTTCATATACATGCAGCATCTGTGGAAGGCACTTAAAAGGTTTGAGGGGAAACTGGTATCTAGGTATTGGAAATGTCTGTTATCAGAATACAAGTGGGCATGTGACTCATTATTATCGTGCCAATTTATTTGTAGGATAAGATGAATAAACGGAAACCTTAAAGTAAGGACAGATAGTCTTGAGCAGTGATTATAATGGGACCTACCTCTATTGATCTACCCCTAGCCAGCTGCACCTTTGCAAATACCATGGTGGGTGGTTCCAGTCAAAGCTGCTCTCGTATCTTTTTAGTGTGTTAGTCACAGTCTGTATTGAGACTGACATGATTGTGGTTCTTTCCTTTTAGAGTGAAATGTAGTAAATGGACTTTACTTTCATGGCCAGAAGTGCTTGCTTTCATTTTATTCAAAGTACTTTTTTGGTTAATCACTGCTGTTGGTGTCTTACTAGCACAGATAAGGTGAATCTAAGGAAGATAGTAAAGGTAGAAGAGACTGATTAAATTTAAAAGGAAATACAAGAACAAAAAGGGTAACATAGAATTAGGCCAAGAAGGAATATTTGTTAATAAAAATATGTGAAAAGTTAGTGAGAAGAAACTGTTTTCATCACTTCTTTCTCTTTTGCTTGTGGTGTCTTAAATCATGAAGTGGCTGGTGCTTCCAAGCAAGCTCTACATCAGAGTAATCCATAAGTCTGCAGAAGGAGAAACTCGCTTGCAGTCGTTTAAAGCTGAACATGCATGTGAACAATGAAGTTATGCAATTTAGGAGATGCTGAAAGGCGTGTGGTGTTCTGTTTGTTTATTCCTCTGATTGGCATAGAGGAAAGGAGGGGATCATTCTGCTCATGCAAAAGATGCTGCTAAGCTAAAAATCTTGCGCTCCAAAGCTTGTGCATATATGCATTCACTTTATCAATGTGGATGCAGACAATACATCTCTAAGAACTGTATCTACTGGTTGAGTAATCTTCCTGCAATCCTAAAAGAATGCATGTGGTAACTCAGGCTAAATGAGAAGTCAGCTGCTAGCCAGAATGTTCAAGTAACATGTTTATTTTGTAAGCTACTTGGGAAGGTTAAATAAATGTTTTGTTTGAAGGATGTTACGTTTTTAAAGCATATGAATGGAATGCATTGCTGAATTCTGAATCTCACATAGTACTACAGAATGAGAGAGATCTTATTTTTGTGTATGGTGATTTTAAAATTATACGGTCATTTCTCATACATGTTTTATTACTTGTGAATCAAGAGAAAAAAACCTCTACTGACTGAAACAAGTTCAGGAGGAACATTATGATTTTTATATGCAGAAGTCCAAGAAGAAAAAGAAGAAAAAAGATGTTCATGAAGAAGAATCACTAGAAGATTGTGATCTTGGTGAGGAACGTGTAAAACCCATCCCACCTAAAATGGCCAATAGCCTGGAAATAGAGCAGCAGGTTAGAGAAAAAGCTGACAACTGCAGAAGAAAACCTGGAGAACCTGCTCTAATTCCTGAACTGATCCTCTCAGGAAGCATAACTCCAACTGAGCTGTGTCCTCGGTAGGATAAATAAATGTTGGCCTGCAAATTACTTTGTTAGCAATTTTCTACTCTTAGTTATTAATACTATTTTGATTGTTTGTACAACTTCAGAAGCATGTGCTCACCATTCTGTTTAGCCTAGTGATAAGATTTTGCCTTCTGAAGCCTGATATAACTTAATTCATTTTCAAGTCACTTGTAACCTTGTATATAGTGGGCTTGGGGAATTCATGTCTCCCCATTCCCTTTGAACCTTCTGATGTTCCTTGAGCACCTACACAGAACAGTGGTGTATATATAAAGAAACTGTTTTCAGTGTAGAGTCTTAAGTCACTTCTGGCAGTACCACTTTCACTAGCTAGTCCTTTATACCAGGTCTGTGCTATAGTCCACAAAGGGAAAAATAAATCATGTAATAAACCAGAGATTTCACTGTGGATAAAATAAATTTACTTTTTTGTGTTACTTTCCATTTTTACACAAGTGATTTAACATAAATCTAGCAGATTTTAGTCATTTAAAGACTGTTTTGTTTTGTACTTACTCAGCAAATAGCCTCATCAAGGAATATTGCTTGCCTCCTCTACTCCCAGTGACCCAAAACTTCAAAATCTTAACTCAACTTGATATCATTTGTTGTGCTTTGGAGGAAGGGAGTAGAAGGGAATTTTGTTTCCCTAAATAACTCCTTTTATATGGAGGTGGCCCTAGTGGATCTAAAATTTAACCTTTACATTTTGAAATAATTTTATATTCATGAGAAGGTAAAACAACTGTTAATTAATAGTTTTAAAGTAATTTCTATGTAGTGACATTTTTAGAATACCATCTTTATTAAGGTGACTTCTGTTTCCTCTTGAGGAATCAGATTTTCATTAAAAATAACCAAAAGATAAAAATGTTATTAAAAATGATATGGCAGTTTGTTTGATATATTTACAGAGCAGAAGTTTTGCGACGGGAAGATGTGAAGAAACGCTCAGCATTTATAAAGGTACTTTTCAACTCCAAAGAAGTATCGAGGACTGTTACCCGACCAATAAGTTCAGATTTCAGAGTTCACTTTGGACAGATTTTCAATTTACAAATATTCAATTGGCCAGAGAGTTTGAAACTACAGGTAGGTAATAATTTATCATACTAACTTTTTAAAGAATAACATGAAATGTAATTGCTTCTGTAATGCTTGTATTTTGCTCTATGGTTGTGTTGTAAAGACTGAAAAATATGTGAAAGACCCTTTGTAAATTATCAGTCTTATACTCCTTCCTTCCTCCCTTCTCCAATCATAATATTTTAACTTTGCTGCTACGTTTTTGATACTGTTTGCTTGAGGGGGATAAGAAAAAAAAATCATTGCTAGTAATGTCCATAACTGCACTTGACTTGATCAACAGTGCAGTTAAATCACACCATCACCCACATTCCAGGTATGAATGAATGAGTGGCATGAATAATTTTCAGACCCAATACAATATATTTTTAGGAGGAACATGGTCAGGATCCTACTTCTCCTGTTAGATGAGTTTTCCTGTTGGATAACTTACCACTGGTAGTTCAGGGGAAGGTGTATACCCCTTGCCTGTTCTATTTACGTAACACACAAATTGAAAAGGAAAAGGAATACCATCTCCTTGGCTTAAAAACATCTAAATGGAGAAATCGCTCACATCCCTCTGACCCTGCAACTAGCCAGGAAAAAGGGAAGTAGGCTGCAGTACTGCTAGAGCAAAGGCCTGACTGTACCTTTGTGGTAAGGAAGAATTAGTAAAGCAGAATCCCTCTGGCATCTTCACCCGATGCCGGTGACTGTCATGAGCAGTTGCATATTGTACAACGATGCTCTTTAAAGCCTAGAGTTTATCATACTATTCTTGGGTGCATTAGAAAGGTCAGGGTGATGTACTTTCAGGAATTCAGACCAAGTTAGCTGCTGGTAGCTGAAACATCTGCTAATTGGATATTTTAGAAAGTGAATGAATACAATTGCTTTAAATGAATTGCTTCATGCTTAAGTCATTGTAAAATCTTTTGTCCAATTACCCTACAATGTTTTCAACTTCTCATGAATACATGTGTGAATGTTTTACTATGTCTTTCACTATGTTTTTTTCTAGATATTTGAAACAATGGGTATGAGCAGTACCACCTTGTTGGCTGAAGTGTTCATACCTGTTCCTGAGACTACAATTCTGACAGGCAATGCTCCTATAGAAGAAGTAGAGTTCAGCAGCAATCAACGTGTGATGTTGGACCATGAAGGAGTTGGGAGTGGTAGGGACCCTCAGTCTTTCTCAGTTCAGTGTTTCTCATTTTGCTGAAACTATGTAGCAGGAACAGGCTGGCATGAGTTTCAGAGTCAATTCTGTTAAGAGCATTTGCAGCTTCTGTAACTGAATCTTATAGTAATGATTCAGATTATTAAAGTTTCCTGTAGAATTTTTGTCTCTTACTGATTTTAAGCTTTATATAATAAAAATGTATGTTTATTATTTGGCTTGTGATAGTAGTGGAGTTCTACTAGCTATAAGAGGTGCTTGGATTTTTTTTTAGTATTTAAGTCATCGGGCTTTTGACACTGCAGAGCAAGCAGGTGATATTAATCAGTATAGCTCTGGTGCTTTTAATGTTTTAAACCACTGCTGTATATGCAGAGTAATTTTGTTATCTTTATATTTGCTTTGTTGACATCCTGGAACACATTTTATCCCTTGGACAGTCAGAAAGATAAAATAAGGGAGAGGTAGGAAAGGGGGAAATAAGAATAATTCATAGTAGCATCTGGAACTTTGAAGTTTCTATGAGAAGTGCAAACAGTGTTATAAGATGACTGACTTGCATAGATTTGCCATATATGAAATACAGATCAAGCTGGAGCAGAAGAATAGGTTAAAAGCTGTGGTGGAAAGAAACATGGTAAAAATTCGTTACAGCAGATGTTTGTGTAAATGATCATGATGACTATACACCATTATGTATCATAAAACTTTGGGACTGACTTTTTAGTCATGCATAATTCTTTTGACTCTGAATTTCTGTTACATTAATAACAGTATACTGCATCGGAAAACTACCAGAAATATTACAAAAGCATTTTCAAGGCATAGCCTTTCTTTCCAATCCAAATGGAAAGTCTTTCTGTAGGTGCAATGTAATCTTTCACTCCTTTTGTAGAGCTGAGTCCCCCATAGCATGCAGCAGAATCAAGTTGTTTCACAGTACCCCATTTATATGAAGTCACAGGTTATTTGACTACTTATTTTCAGGAAGAATTTTTGAAAATGTTTAGACATTGTGATTGAGTGCCTAACTGTACTACTTTGGGTTTTTTTCCCCTGTGATAGGTGTGTCCTTTTCATTTGAAGCTGATGGTAGCAACAAAATGACTTTAATGACCTCTGGGAAAGTATCCAATAGTGTCTCTTGGGCAGTTGGAGAAAAAGGAATCCCCTTAATTCCTCCAGTATCTCAGCAAAACACAGGCATTCCAAGGTAATATGATACGAATTTTCAGTGATTCATGAGAAAATTATTATACTATTAGTCTAAAAAAAAAAAACCTTTCATAATTGAGAATTTTCATACTCTTTTTCTTTAAGTTCAGATATTTTATTTTGTGCTGTAACCCCCTGCAGGTATCTTAGGGTATGCTTATTGGTAAATAGATTTTAGTTAGAAATTTTATCTTATTGTCTATACATAATCTACGATATTAAAGTTACTCAAGCTGATTAACTATTTTTTACAATTTTCTAATAGAAAATTTATATATTGGCAAGGAATTTTCCTGTAACCATTTTACTAAGAACAGAAGCTCCAGCTCTTCCTTATCCTTTAAGGAGGCTATTGGGTCACATGCTTTAAATTACTTTATTGTAATTAATGATAAAAACTATGCAATAAAAGCAGTGGAAATTAGTGTTGTAATCAGTGAAAAATTCTTATCTGTCAGATCATTCCAAGATAATACTTTTTCATTATTTTTCTCCATCAGAAGCCAGTTGACGTGCAGAATTGTGTATTATTCCATTCAAAACAACCTAATTTTCCCTGTGGTTGCAAGTTCAGTATTATATTGTAGGTTATTTGTCCATTTTGTTGCCTTTATATAATTCCAACAAAGTCAAGGAGATGGTACATGAAGTCTGCTTTTGTAATGTCCTCAAGTAACTTCACTGTAAGTCTTAAGAGTTTTCCCATACTTACTAACACTGAACAAGTACCGAATACAGCTGATGAGATTCTTTCAGATTTTTATTTATTTGGAGGCTAGACATTGGCATCCAAATCACTCTGTTACTATTTTTGACCCAAGCTGCAGCTATTAGGGTAATTTGCTGATCAGCATAGGAGTAACCTGCTGACTTCAATGAGACTGGAATAGCATGAGATTAAAACATAAGGATGCATTCCCAAAGGCTAATTTTAAACTCGGGAAGGTAATCACTGCGATAAATGGAAAAATGGGGAATTTCAGAAGGAAGTTAGCTGTATAACAGGCTTCTTTGAATCACCTTCTAGAAATGAACAGCCCTCTGTGACTTGCCATTATAGGTTGTGAAAGTCGGAGACAAGATTTTCATGCCTATTGTTAGGTTTTGCTGCCCACTAGCTTTTCAGCACAATTGTGATTCAGTGTGCATTTGTTCAAGACCGGTGCCTAAAGATATAACCTTGATGTTACAGCTTTATCTGCTGCTCCAGTAACTGCTGGATATTTGGCTGATTCTAACCATGCATAAGAAAGATCCATTAGTTCTTAAAGCTTTCCTGAATACAGTCAGATTAGGTAGAGAACAAAGACTCAAATTATCACCCCTAACAAAAGAAGGGGCAACATCCACCCTCTGCTAATAACAAGCCAGGCGGGTCTTGATGTATTGGGTTTACATGGCAAGGTTTTGGTAGCAGTAGGGTTTCAGGGATGGCTTTTGTGAGAAGATGCCAGAAGCCTGGCCATCAAGTCAGTGTACAAATGGTCTCCAGACTACCTACCATGCTTCCTTGCTTACAGTGAGTAAAATAGTGAGCAGGAGCATCCGAAGGAGAAGGAGTGGAGCTGGTACTGTAGTGTCAGGGAGGACCAAATGCAGTGCTGCACCACAAGGGAGAAAGCTGCAAGGGTGTCCTAGCACAGGCAGTGTCCTTGCCAGTGATATTGTATGAATTCACTGTAGGATAGAATAATGACATCCTCAATGTGTATTGTGTTTGTCAACATATTGTAATGCTATCCTGTTATCCACTGACACCTTGTGAGGCTGTGGACATCCTGTTATCTGTTGGCATCTTAACACCCAAGAAGGAAAGACAGATAGCAAGAGCTGATTGAAAACAGCCAGCTCAGCATTTTCTGGCAAAAGGTGAAAAGTACACCTTGAGGAAGACCTACGGCCTTCCTCCCAAAGACCACTGCCCACGTCCCGAGGACCCCTGCCCACAATTCTTGGAAGAATTTGCGCAGGCAAAGGACTGATAAGCTAATTAACATACAAAGTGAGAGTAGGCGGGTTTAGGTAATGACTGTATAGGCGTTAATTGAATAGTCATTGTTTTATGGTATAAATATAAGATAGTTAGTTACTTTAGACATACACGTTAGGCGGAAGGATCCCCCATGCATCCAGTGCTGCCAATAAAGAATACTTAGTCACTAAGAAATTTTGACTTCGTTCTTTAAATCACCAGCCAGCATGCAGTCTTACAGGAGCTGAACATGATGGGCAGAGCAGGGTACTGGCAGCAATCCCAGGCGTGGTGAAGGGATGAATCGGGCCCCGAGGTCTATCGAGAAACAGCAGGGAAGGAGACAGAGACGAAGGCTACAATGCAGGTCTGAGAGCGCCATCCAGGAGACAGGTCAAAGACAGGATTTAAGACAGTGCAAGCAAGGACAGTACATATAAGAAGTTCTTTTCCGTATGGATTGTCAAAACTTTGATGTTAACTTTCATGCTGTGAGGCAGTTTGTCATCTTATTTCCTAGTAATCAGCAACGTGGAATAGTGTAAGTATATAACTGTATGAATAAGCAGGGGTTTTTTTTGGTTGGATTTTTTTTAAATTACCTTGTGTAGTTCTTTTCCACTGGTTCCTTCATATTTCCCCTTCCCTTCGCAATTCATCATTCCCTCAGTGGCATAGCTACAACTAAGAATTGTGTAATGGAATTTACTATGCCAGTTTTTTCTAGGTTTTTTCCAAGTTTGTTTTAAACACTTTTTTTATATCACTATATCATGCATGTTTTAAGTACAACTTCTGTCAATTCTGTCTTTCTAGTACATTAAAAAATACTGATGCTATTGCGTCCATTGGCACTTCGGGCTTAACTGACATGAAGAAACTAGCTAAGTGGGCAGCGGAAGCAAAACTTGATCCAAATGACCCAAACAATGCAGCTCTGATGCAGCTGATCATGGTAAGTGGCTTTTTCAGAGCTATAGGCCTAATGTAGCTGTGAAATACCTAGTCACCAGTACCTTCTCAGGCAACCTGCATATGTGCCAGGGAGATAGTAGCGTTTGAGTCTCTGCTGGACATACTTGTGTGAGTGTTAAGAAGCAAAAATATCTACTAAAAATGATTTATTTATCCATTTAATAGTGGTTTAATGATTAATAAAATCAAACTTAATAATAAATCTATTCAGTAGTATTCTAGTGGTGAAAAATAGGTATGAGGCAATACACAAACTGATTAATTTATAAATTTAAAAAAAAATATTTTGAGTTTGTTGTTTCCTTAAAGTATAGGGGTATTGGCAGTGTACTTGAATGGTATTAAATAGGAACTTGCTTATCAGTGACAATTGCACGAAGAGGTCTAGTGCAACTTCTTTAAACATCAAATTGAGGGGCTGTTTACATAGCCAAAGTTGTGTAAATGAATCACTTTTATTGCTTCCTAGGTTATTCTGCTATGTTACAGTTTCCTACTCTTCAATCTTTTGTTTATGTTGCAAAGAAATAGAATTTTATTGTATTCTTAAATGCATAACAAAAACCTACTTTAAAATGCTTGGTGTTTGTCTGTTTGATCCATCTCGATTGCTTGTGCTTAAAATGAACATTCTTGTAATATTAATATAAGACTTACAGAAGTTACAGATTTTTGTCACTTTGTATGAAAACGTTAATAATTTTTTTACTAATTCAGGTTACTACAAGTGGAGAGGCACATGTACCTGATTTCTTCAGATTGGAACAGTTGCAGCAAGAATTTAATTTTGTTTCTGATGAGGAATTTAATAGATCAAAGAGATTCCGACTCTTGCAGCTCAGAAATGGAGAGGTGGCTGAGTTCCGAAACTATAAACAAGTCCCTTTACATGAACGAGAAATCAGTGATAAAATCTTCCAGGTAGAATGTTATCTGAAATATTTCTTTTATAGTTTTAATGCTAATAAATATTTGACTTGCAATTAAGTCAATTGGTCCCTTAAAGAATGTACAGCCATGGTGACGTGAAAAAATAAGAATTTTATTCCTTCAGTCTTTTCTAGTATTACTGTAATCGAATTAAGATGGCTTCCTTCCAAGGCAGTATTTCCACAGCTATACTGTGGAAGGAGAAAAATAAAACACAGCAACAGATGTAGCCACAAGTGTTCTAAGACAGTTTTTGTTAAAGGGAAGATAATTTTCTCTTTTTAAAAAAAAAAAGTGATTTCAAATATAGAAAGGTATGGCAAAGATAATTCAGGTTTAGACTTACTAACTTTTAAGCCCTTTCTGGAAGCAATGACTTTAATGAAAATTAAAACCTTTTTATGTTTTACTACAGCCTATGTTGCAGTCATTTCTGGTTTAATACATTGTTCCAATTAGCTTACCCTGTCTTTGCCTTTCTGGTAATTACCTTTCAGAAATGCAAAGTGTGCGTTTTTTATTTGGGTCACACTTCAATTATTTTTAATCTCAACTCCATTATTAGTGTTGTCATGCATTCTTTTGTTCTTCAGCAATTCATGTAGCTAAGGAGCATTTTAGTATTTTCGTTGCCGTAGCAGGATCAGAATCATCTCGGATTCTGACAACTGCTGTTTTATCCCTACTACTTACAGAAACTTCTATATATAAATTCAACCATGTCTGGCTCTTTGCAATATTTTTTTTTTCCTTTTTACATTTTAGACTAGTTTTGTCTCTTTTACTTAGAGATATGCCCCATCCTTGATACGTATTTCTGATTCAGTTGATTTTATGGACTAACTTTGTTCATTTCATGTTATCATTCAAAATTGAAAACCATAGCTTAAGAATAATTTTATATGGGTTTTTTCCATTAAGTGTAAACTGGATAAACTCATGATCACTCATTCCAAGTTAATTTTATATGACATGTTCTTCAAAACTAAGTCTAAATTGGTATTAGTCCCAGTTGGTTTACCAGCTATTTAGTGAAGAAGTCTGAAATTTCATGGAATTGTGGAAACATTGTTTGGAAAATTTTATCTGGAGGTCATCTAGTCTTGCTTTCTGCTGACGTGGTGGGACTGTTGCTAGCACTAGATGAGGTCAGCTGTGTCTAGCCAAGTCTTTAAATCCTCTAAATGGGAGATTGCACAGCCGTCTGGATAACCTGTTCCAGTGCTACACTATCTTTACAGTGATTATTTTAAAATTCATGTTCCACCTGAGCCTTCCAAGTTGTATTTAGTGGCTGTTTGCCCTTGTTATACTGTCTGAAACTACAGAGATTAGTTTGGTGCTCTGTTCTTTGTAACTGCCCCTCAAATAGTTGTGGGCAGATGCTGGATTGATCATTAATCTCTTCCTCACCAAACTGTTTAAGTTGAACACCTTGTCCAGTGGAAGAGACTGAAATACAGAGCAAGTCCAGCACAGAGCTACCAGAATATCTGCAGGGCCTGGAGCACATGGCATGGAAGGAGTGGCTGAGAAAACTAAATTTATTTTGGTCTAAGCTGGCAAGGCTATGGCAGTACTTTACTGCTTCCTTCAGGTACCTAGCAAGATGGTGCAGAGAAAACAGCAAGACTTACCTTAGAGGTGAGATGATGATAGACACAAGTTACTCCAAGAGAAATTCCAGCTAGATATAATGAAAACATTTTTCATGAAGAGTGTATTCAAATTCTAGAACATGTTGTCCAGCAAGTTTCTAGAATTGCTAACTCTGGAGACACTGAAAATTCAGCTGGCAAAGGCCCTGAGCATCTTGATTGGTGGTGCTCCTGCTTTGAGTGAGGGTTTAGATCAGATGACCACCAACCTATCTATTCCAACTTATATTACTCTTAAGATCCTGACCCTTTCTTGTAGGTCCTGTCATCTAGGCCTCTGACTACCTTACAGTACTTTAGTGGACCCTGTCTGGTTTCTCCACATGCTGCTTGAAATGGCAGCCCCAAACTGGAGGCAGTATATCAGGTATAGCCTCACAAGTGCCCAGTTGGAGGGGCTATTAATTTCCCTTGGTCTGTAGACCATGCTATTCCTAATGTAACCTGTGGATTGCCTTTTGCTTAAAAGCATATTGTTGGTTGTCATTAAACCATAATCTACAGATAGTCAATAGTCAGAACAGGGCTGTGTTATCAACACCCTTTTAGTCACAAATTCAAAATACAGCACCATAGTGGGTGCTGTGAATAAAATTAATTCTAGCCAGACCCAATAGAATTAGGCCATGAAATTATCTCCCGCACCCACACCCCCCATGCTGTTTCGCCAAGTGATCCTGTTGTATTTGTCCTTTCCAGCCTTTATACAGTGTACAGCACTAATATGCAGCAATGCTGTGAAATCTTATTTTGGTTAATGTTTTTGGTTCCTTGTGTTCCTCAGAACAAATGGGTCCATCATCTCTACAAATAAGCCCAGCAGCATGGGCTGTAGGATTTTGGTAATCCAAAAGCATGCCATGCTCGTGGGTAAGCCCAATGTCTTGATACAGAAATAAAGTGTCTTGGGTCAAATGGGAAGGGTTTCAGTTTGGGGTCCAGCACAAGAGATGAGGCCAATCAGTATGTATCTGAGTATTTGCTTTATCAGAAGTATATGATTTCTCTGAAAGTTTATTTAATGCCAACAGTTTACTAACAGTTAACAAGTACTAATTAATGATTTGTGCTACTTAAATCCTGTTGCAGTAAAAAGTCTTCTGAAGGGAGCAGTGCATATACATGTACCAGCTAGTTATACATTTAACTCCCATTATTGTACTTATAGCTTCATCATTGCTAGATCTGCCTAAAAATTGAGATTTCTGGCTCAGAAGAGCTATTCTTACATGATTTTGTTGCTAATCTGAAGTCATTCAACAATAATTATTATGCACAGGAAAAGTTAGTTGAAGATTTATTGTGGAAATAATGAAGCACTGTGTTTCCAGAATGCGCTTCCTGGACCCTTTATCTTAGGAAAAAATTATGTTCTCTTAAGTAACAACATTAGCAAAATGACCTGAAGATTAATTTTACTGAGTAGCTTTTACAGGAGAACTAGCGGTGGTTCTAAAGCCAACCTCACTTGCAGACTGCCATTAAGCTGCAGATCCTGGGAGACCCCCTAGAGTTGTAGGTGCTGTGTTTTGCTTAGAAGCTGAGTGTCAGCTCTAGCCTTTTCTTAATTTATGAGACACTTTCCTAAACTTGTGAATTAAAGTTGCATCTGTTAGTACAGCTTTCATTGTAGTCCACCAGAATAGTAACTGCAACCCTGAGAAATATTCCATTAACATACTTCTTCCCAAGAACCAAGTGCTTCTTATAAATCTTTTTCTTGTGGTGGTAACCAGTATTGATCACACCCCTTGGTTAGGCTACAGACCCTTTTATCAAACCTCAGGCAAGGCAAAATCTTCACGCTCTGGCTGCTTTGAAGAGCTTTCATTTTCTCATAATGTACAAACAAATATTTTTATTATGCTATTAAATCTCTTCAATAATTGTTTCTCAATAAACTCTCCCACAAGTAGACTTTCTCCCAGTGTTAGACACCATGAAAACTAGTTACGCATATTAAAACACAGTACAGATTTCAGGACATCTTCCACAAATACTGCATCAGTCGTATTTATAAAGGATTCTCCCTATTGCAGCTGCAGTAAGAGAAGCTATTTCCAGTTCAAACAGAATTTCAGTTTACAGCAGCAGGTCAAAGTTCAGCTGTAAAAGAAAATAGTGAAATCTTCAAGTAATTCATAGTAATTTAAACCACATGAGTCCCATAGCTTAATGGAATTCTTGTCTCTATTCATGGACGTTTAGCAATGCTATTGCTGTATACATTAGCATTAAAAATAGCTTTATAAACCTCTGACATCTGTTTTGGTTTACTGTCATCCATACATTAATATTAATGAAATATTTACAATTTTTCTGGTATGTAATAAAGCACTGAATATATATCTAATTACAATCTCTAATAAATATGTTTAGGAATATGACAAGAGACTGCAAGAGAGGGATGTGATTGACAGCAAAAATTACCTGGATGCACACAGAGCAGTTGTTGCCAGCTATCTACAGAAGGTAAGCTGCAAATAATATGGATCCACCAAATTTTTGTACACCTTATGTTGCTACTGTACTTGGATGCTTTATTACCATGAATACTGAAAACTGATTCATCTCTAAACATAACCTACAGACATCTTTAAGATTCCAAGTTAGGCCTGAAGCTGGTCTAATTGAACAAGTGGAGGTTTGTGAATGACTCATTTAATGTTATTGGAAAAGTTGCAATATACTAAATGACTAGCCATTGTGGATTTTTTTAGCAGTTCTGTAGAATCTTTTTTGGTCCCAGAGATTTTTACTGTTGTGTCCCAGGTATTCACTGATTTCTCTGTTTTTCTTCTTGTAAGCTGTGATACTAAGACCTTATTTATCTCCATGAAAGTGGCCCAAATATTGTTAAAAATCATTTAAAGCAATACAGAAAGTGTCTTGTCCTGCAGCCTAAGGCAGAAGGCATAGCTTCCATCATACTACCTTTGTTGTGGTATTAGAGTAACAACTTTTGCCCCTTTATTTAATATATTTTTCTAGTCTGTTCATTCTGTTATGATGACATTCTCTTTAATCCTTAGGCGAAAAAATTGTAAGAAAAATATTGGTCATATAACCAAGAGAAGTTTGCAATTTCAGACTATTTTGGCAAAATAGCAAGTGCAAAACATGGCTACCAGTTTTGTACCAGTACTGGAAGTACCAAAAGGTGTATCAAATCCTAGCCAGCCACCAAGATGTATAATGATGATAAGGTTGATTTGATGTGGGACAAAACAAATTGTCTGTTGGAAAGAATGGTTTGTAAAAGAATTATAGACAATAAAGAGTGTTTAAGTCTTCCAGGCAAGTCCCAGAGCCCAGATTCAGTATGATAATATAAAAAAAAATATTTTTAACAAAACTGTCATGTCTGTGTCGGCCCTGTTTGTTTTGCATGGTATTTAAGTGTGTACTGAAATGTGGTTTATGCAGCCCACTGAGTAATAGTATAGTAGTACAGAGTAACATACATTATGGTACTTTGTGTCACTCTTTTAGATTAAATACAGGTAGCCTTTATAAAATAATATTTGGATATTTCACACTTCTGTTAATTGTCAGTTGTGCCTGAAAATTAGATTGCTCACATCAGAACTGAAGTTCAGTTTATTCTGTAATGTGATCTTTATATGCCTATCACTTCAACACAGGGATAAAATAAGAATAACTTGCAAACTTTTAAAAATAATAAAGGGAGATTTATAGCAGAAAATTGCTATTGCTGTTCTGTAACTATCTTGTAATAGCACAGCATATAACGGCATTACTAGCATTAGTGGTGGGAAGAAAGGACAAAGGCAGTACTCTTGTCAGTCTGCTTCCACACAGTTGTTAGGAGAAGAGGGAAGACTTTCATCTCTGGGCTTCAGTCTATGACTTCAGCATAGAAATTTAAGGAACTAAGGATTTTAAACATTTACTTGAAATCATAGTACTTGTAATACGGGCTTTACCGATTTGTTCTGCAGTCCAAAGTGTTGCTTTTATTTTCCATAACTAATACCATATAGATTTTTTTTGTAGCCTTTTCTGCAACTTCATTTAGATATCAAAAAGAGTCGTCTGTTAGTGTCATTTGTTGTTATGATTGTTTCTGATGATGACCTGTAAGCAGATTAGACTTAATTTTCTGATTGTATGCTTTCATGTCTTCTTGTATCTGGCTAGCTAGTGTGTTTCTAGAGAATCATTGAATGTGTGAAAATGAGCTCATATTATGTTCTGAAGAAATATCTGGTGGAAGAAAATTTTCCTTGGACCGTGACTCTTTTAGAAGTGGTAAAAAATGAAGAATGTATATATTTGGACATTTTGTTTGTGTTTAATAGGCAGAATGCAAATATTTGCAGTGGGTTTAGATTAGACGTGTACTTTTGACTCCTCTCTCCCCATTCACAGATTCGAGAATCAGTAATAAACCGTTTCCTCACAGCAAAACACCATTTCCTTCTTTCTGACCTTGTCAACGAAGAGGAAATGCCCAGCCTGGGGTGAGGGAGCTATCTTTATTTGTTCTAAATAAAAAAAAATTAATGTAAAACCATCTCTGATGCTTTTTTGTGAAATATATTGATGTAACTGATGTGATTTTAGTGTGTGTGTTTAGTATAATATATCAACTTCCAGTCACAATGTACACCGCAGCCAGTACAGACAGTGTATTGATATAGAAAGCGTGTAAAAAAAAATGTTTCAGAAAAGGGAAAAAAAGGCTGGTTTTTGTATCCTGCTAAATGTTATTTATATGATATCACATTACTTCTGCAATGCATCAGACTGTGTTCTGATGACCTGAGCATAGTCCTAGCTGGTGCCAGATGAAATGATTTCCACGTATCAGACAAGTGCCAGAGGTAGCACCACTATTACTGGTTCTACACATGATGCTCACTTAGAGTCAGTGCATATGCCCCGCAAATAATGCGTAATAGATTTTTTTAACAGTTATTTTCTTTATTTTACTTCTCTTGTATTTCTGTTTGCTGTTGCTGAATGTTGTCATATGCTGTTTGCTTTCAGAAATGTTACTGGGTTTGGAAATTACTACTTCTTTCTTTTAAGATTATTATTTGTTCTGTTACTCAGGCACTTTCTTTGAATTTTTGTTCCAAATCCCATACGTGTTGATTTTGACATTTATCAGTCATCACAGCATAAGTGACTTTTAATTAGTGTTGCCGATTTAAAATCTGTGTAAGTAAACAAGTTGTGACTTTTTTTTTCTTTCATGTAAAACTGGCTTTTATTCACTATAAACGTGACACCCTTAATGTACAGCCAGAGGTTTTACAATCAGCAGTACAAATCTAAACAGTCCCATCTGCTGGAGATAGAGAGACATGCTGTCTTACAGAAGAGTTCATCCTATTTTTTTAGTTCATGTTTTCACATCACTGAATGGAAAAATCCAAACAAGACTATAATCAGCTTATGGAGTTGTTTAAAATCAAATGCTTCATTGATACTTTCTTATCGGGAATGCTAATTAAGATTGGATTCTATTTGCTAATTTATATCATTAGTGTATTTAAAATACAACATGATTTGTTTAAAGTGTCTACTTAGTGACATATTTCACTAACTCATGGTTTTGTGTTACTTTAACAGTAATTACTGTCATTTTTTTATTATGTATAAGGTAATAATGTCATTTGCTTTTAGTTTTTAATGTAGATTTTGGAATTTCTGCAGTTAATACCAATGATATGTCAAAACATACATCTGCTTTTTATTCTCTTCCTGTTTGTTGTTTTTTTTCTCTCTTTGGTTCTGCTTTGCCTTGGGTTATAAGTTCTGAGGGTCCAGGGTATGTTGTGGTATATTCATTCTGCTTCCTTTCTATAGCCTATTGTTTGTTGTACATAGCTGTGTAATTAGATTTTTTGCCTATTGCATACAGTGGTTGTTGTCATCTGCTAGATACCTTGTTTATAGCAGTGTAGTTTAGGTCTGTCTTGAAGCTGTGTAATTGTCCTATTTGTATCTTACCCGGTTTTGGAAAAAACTTTTTTGAACATTTGAGTTTCAATTTCTGAGATACAAGACATCTGGATAGTGTAGTACTAAACAAGTAAAACATTTTGACATTTCATAGAGTTTTGTATGGCACTAACAGGAGCATGTATTTCATTCTTCTGTTAGTGCATAATTTGCCTATGTGTCATGCAAACACTAGCATGCTGGGTTCTATGCAAAAGTTACTAAATATCTGTTTTATGATTATTAGTATTTTGGGACTCAGCCTCTTTAAACTGGCAGAGCCAAAACGACCATTAAAGCCAAGAAGAAAAGAAAGGAAGAAGGTCACAGCACAGAATTTATCAGATGGAGACATAAAACTCTTAGTGAACATCGTTAGAGCTTATGATATTCCAGTGAGAAAACAGGTGATGAGGTATGTTTAAATGCCTGTTTCCAGTACAGATTAATTTTCTGGTTTCTGCTGTTTTGAGGACAGCTGAAACTCATGTTGAAATTCAGACATGTGTGTTGTTTCTATCCTTATAATGAAAACATGTATTTATCTTTTTATTAATAATGATAAAGAACTGCTGTTTTGTAAGTTTGTAGAATAATGTGATTGTTTCTCAGTAACTGCTAAATTCAAGAAATATTTTACCAAAACCTGTATTCATCTGCTTGAGGAAAAAACTGTCTGAAAGGTAACTTATAGCTTTGACAACATTATAACTCTGGTAACAGTAATATCAGATTAATTATACCTTAAGCAAGCCTTCTAGATATACTCAGGGCAATTTTCATTCATAATTATGTTATTAAATACAAAAAAATCAAGTATTTAAAAATTCCGTTCTTCATCGTAGGATACTATATTTGCTTCCTGAGTGTAGCATGTTGGTCTCCTCCTTTGTGAACTGTTCATTTAAGTTAATCAACTGAGCCTGATTTGGCTCTGACTAATTTTAAAGGTGACCGTTACCTTCAGGCACATTAAGGCAATGCCTGCAACTGCATGATGCTGCATCATGTGGAGATACTGGGGTTCTGAACAGTCTGGTTCAGTTCCAGAAGCAATGTGTTAGTGAAGCTTTCTCTCTCTCTCTCTCCTAAAATGAATACACCTTACTTGGAGATATTTTCAAGCTGACCAGTTTCTGTGCATACAGTATTTAGTGTCCTCTGCTGTTTTGTCTCTTCGCTACAATAAAGATTCTGTTGGACTTCTCTAAAGACGTTCATTCTGATAAAAGAAATTCATATTAGAAACATGTTGGCAGGAAGGAAATTTCAATTCATGATCAGTATTACAAAACTAACTAAAAACCCCTCCCAGTCTTTTTGCATTATACAATACCTTATTTTGAGCTGCATTCTCCATGAATAGTTACTCTTTTATAATACCTACTGTGGTGTTATTACCAAAAATGTTATGTGGAAACACTATGAAAGTAAATGTATTAACATTTATTTCACTCATGGTTTGCCAATTGTGTAATATTCATATGGGTTTAATATTGTTGTAGAGGCCTTGCCTGAATACCATGAAGTCTGCACTGTTTATAAATTCTGTGGGGATTCATCTCCTTGAACTGAAAAACCTGTAGCTCAAGGAGATTGTAGGGGGGAGGCAAAAAGAAAAAAAGAAGCCTGGGATTGATAAGCTCTTCAGAAGAGAGCTTCCAGGCACAAAGCACTCTTTTGCAATGAGGCTTACAAGAGCTATACATTCACCACCCCTTTCTGGCATTCTTTTCATGTTATTTGATCAAATAAATATCTTTCCAAGGTTAAAGTCGTAACATAAAAATATCAGAAGTATTTCCAGAATTCTGAGTGGTTAATACAGAATGTAAGAGATTCCTATTTTGTAATGTGTTCTCTCTCTCCTTTCTTGCTCTTGTTGTTTCCTCGCACAGCAAACTACACCAGCCATCTAAATCTTCAAGGTCCTTTAATGAGCTGTTTGCAGCCTCTCCATCAGCTCAGAGCCCAGCTGATAGCCCAGACTGGGCATTCAACCAGGTATATTAGAAAACTAACATTTTCTTACTTGAAGTTATGAGCATTCCTCTTTTCCACAGACAGTAATGTTCACCATCAGAAAGATATCTTATTAGTGACGTTGGCTTGCCCGCTCCTTCATCTCCAGAAAAATAGTGAAGCTGCTAAAGGTTCAGAGAAGGGCAGTAAGGATGTCAGAAATAAAACGTGGCTACTGTACAGTGAAAAGTGGTAGGGCTTTTCAGCCAGAATAGCAGTAACTGTGAGTAAGGGAGGAGGAATATGGTAGAGGCATGAGTAATATAGAGACTGTGAATAAACATTGACTCTTTACTGGTTCTTTCAGTATGAGGGTGAGGGGTGCTCAAATGAAGCTGGTAGGAGTTAGGTTCAAAACAGACAGAAGGTTGTGATTCTTCATGCAGCAGTTTAGTAGGCACCCGGAGAAGTTGCTTACGTGTATTGCGGATTAAAGAGGTTTGCCAGTGTTGAAGTGGCTGTTGGACAAACATTTGGAAGAGTGATCTGTTGGGAGTTACTGAACAGAAAAATCATTACAGGCTTAGGAAAGTCCTTCATCTGAAAATGCTGAAGCCTGGAAGGAGTAATAGGAGAAGATACGTATGCCTGCTCTGTTCTGGCTCTTCTGTGTGTGCCTACTGCTGGCCATTTTCAGAGCCTGAGTTTTGAGCCCAGTGCATTCATAGTCTAAGCCAGCACAGCCATTCTTACGGCTGATATTGAAACTACGTTTACTTGCTATTGAGAATTAAATTCAGCATCCCTCTGAATGAAGAGGGAAGCCTTTCAGGGGGTTTTGCTGCTTTTCTTATGATTTTCCTTCAAAATTAGCTTTTTGAAATGTAGAAAAGATTCTGCCATATGCATTTGCATGTTAGTGAAATGCTCCATTAAGTCATTTTTAATCACATTTAGGGGTTTGTTGTGTGTAGTAGACGTTGTTTATCTGTAATAGGAGCCAGTTTCAGAGACAAACCAGGATTGTAGTGGTAGGCTCCTTGGATTACAGATAAGAGGGCACCAGTGTACTTTTTTCCACTGGTGTCTAGATCACATGTTCTGTTTCAGTTACCTTTGATTAGGTAGCCAGTAACTTTCCCAGTCTCAGGAGAAAATGTGGTTTTGCTGGTGTATATAAATATGTCAAATATTCTGAATACACATAACCATTTGGAAACACTGACATAGAAAATATTTTTTAAAGCTTCATAAATGCTTAGAAGCCTAGGAAACGCAATATTTAAGGTGTATTAAAGTTTTATTTGGTGTGGACCAGCCTGATCTCCACAAAGTATATGTTTATTTTCCTAAATACAATTTGTAAATAAATAATAAATGCAAATGTGTAATTTGATACGTTCTGATGAATTTTTATAAAGGTCTTTTTCCTTTGTTTTGATTCCTATTTATAGGTTTTAGTCCGTCCTTTTGTAGAAGTTTCTTTTCAGCGAACAGTCTGCCGGACAACAGCAGCAGAAGGTCCAAACCCCAACTGGAATGAGGAACTTGAGCTTCCATTTAGGTATGGCAAAATGAAACAAAATTATTTCTGAGTAATGATAATTTAGTTTGAGCATGCAGATTTATTCACATTTTCCTGCTCTGTTCAAATCACTTTTTTGGTTTATTTAACCTTTTCAGAGCTCCTAATGGTGACTACAGCACCCATAGTTTGCAGTCAGTGAAGGATGAAATCTTTATTAACGTTTTTGATGAAGTACTTCTTGATGCTGGAGAGGTGAGTTCATAACTGAATGACAGTGTATGTTACAGAGTATTACAAGCTTTTTGAAGTTGACAGAATAAGACTTCTCCATGTAATAGCTTTCACCCTCTTGTGCCTCTTTTTTTCCTCTGTTTTTTCATTCGTTATGATTTTATGACTCATCAATACTGCAATATTCTTAGAGGGAGCAATCTATAGTGTTAACCTTTGTATAAATTAATCTTGTACTATATAATCTACTGGTAGATTGAACATGTGTATGTAATCTGTTTTACTGATATTTAATGAGATTGGAGATACTAAAATTGAGAGGCAAAATATGAATTGTCATCTGAATTCTGTTCTTCCTAAACTTACCAGAATTTTTTACTAAATTCCAAATTAACAATTCCAGTTACTGTATTTTTTATTAACTATCTTTTTATGCTCTGTCTCATCCTTTTTTACAAGTTGTTTAATGAAAAAATAAAACAAACCAACATCTTTTGGTTGTATAGAATATTTTTTTGGAATGAGATAAAAATTGCAAGTCCTAGTAACAAGAAATTTTTGTTAGCTGTCAGTGTTGGCATAACTCCTTCCCCTGTTGAAACCTTGAAAGCTTTCCTAGTCAATTTAGCACACACAAAAATAGCAGCACTCAACATTCTTGAAAATATAACCCAAAAATAAATAATGCACACATTTCACCAAAAACAGAATTCTGTCCTAAAAGTGAAATGGTATTTGATGAAGCAGAAGGAAGAAAGATACAGTCTCGAAACTCAGATGTCACTCTAGCCATTAGAGATTATTTTATTTTTTTTAAATAACTTGTAGACAGATCATACTAGATTGGGAAATCCCCGATAGACAATACACATGACAACAATGCTTCCGTTCCACATGGTTTAATTAGATTTTCTTCCAATTTTGCCTTCTAAAGCTTTTTAAAATACTAGTAAAATATTTCATTAGAAGACCAGAGCTTGGTTTACTTTGTCTGAGAAGACTCTTGTGGACTTCTTGTCAGCTTTATGAGTTGTCCATCACAGGTTATACGTTACTTGAACCCTGAAGTGCAAGCGCATTGTATCATGGATAGTGATGTTCTCGTATTTGTTCAGCATCTGGCATGCTTGAAAGGCATGCAGAATAATCATTGCTGTACTAGTAATTGAACTGATATTTATAGTAAATTACTAAACCACAGAATTTTTATTAATGCCTTGATTAAATTGTTGATTGAATTAAAGGAAATGAAGCTGTCTTACAAAGTCTTATGTTGGGCAACTTTTTAATAGGATGATCATGAAAGAGGAAATGGAATCTGCACTCGTGTTGAGAGACGCTGGCTGGGATGTGTTAAGATTCCATTTACTACCGTATATTTTCAAACCAGGGTAAGTGTTAATACCTTGGAGTAAATATCTTAAAATATAAAACTACAGAATGGAAGGGGCAAATAATGAATGTCAGAATTAATGATGTTCTCTGTACTTGTTATTTTTATGGAATTGTTTGCAAATGTTTTTTGAAACATGTTTTTTGTCAAATTTGGTGAGTATTTGTCAGTAAGTTCAACATTTTGAAGGGAGAAGAGGTAAACGAATGTACTTCTACACTGACAATGCAGCCTGGCTTCCTTCAGTAATGAGGTTAGAAGTGCAAATTCTTTCAATGGTTTTGTCAGGAACTTTTGAGATCTCTGGTATTGCAAAGCCTAGATAGATGAACTAGGAATAGGAATATCACCTAGATAGGTGATAAGAAACCTGACCTAACTTCTTTTTTCACAGATTTTTACCTTTGCCTCTCCCAGTCCCTTCTTTTTTCCATTTTTAGAACTTTTCAAGAGAAGCTTTCTTCAAGAGAAATCAATAGTTAGTCATGGGAGTAATAGTAAAACATGCAGTTCTTTGTATCAGAAAGGCATATTTTTGTCCATCCTGGACTCGGGACTCATTTTTTCATATCAAAAATCTTATTGTATTATTATTTTTCTGCAGGGCAGTTGCTTTCATGTGTAGATCAAATCATATGACAAAAGTCTCAGTGTCTTTCTTCATGAAGTTTCTGACATCAGTTGCATACCTAATGACACATTAATTTGCTCTTCTCTGGCTATATGGGGCACTTCTCAGAACTGTAAGGGCTTTAAGACATACTGTGAGCCTCCTGGATTCTTTGGGTGGAGGATAAGTCTGTAGGAATCTTAATTTAAGTGCAGTGCTTGGAGTTCAGAGTGGTTTTCTTGGGCTTTCCATTTGCAAGGCATGACTGAACATAATTGTCACGGGATTCAAGAAAACATGGGGTTCTTGTTGCTGAGAAACTGTGGACCGTGTATGATTAACCAGTGGTAGTCCACTTGCTTCTGCTAGATCATTAATAATATGCTATCTTCATCTTGGGAGGTTAATCAATGAATTCAGGTGTTTGAGGGTTGCGGTGCCCTGTAGAATGAAGCTTTCATTGACTTCAAAGGAAATGTAAATAGTAAGAAGGTCTAGCTGCCTTTTCATGAATCTTTGGCCATCCTGTGCAGACAATGTCACATAATTTGACCACTGTTGTTATAGGTCAACAAGTCAACAAACAAGAAAGAACAAGATACTTTACACTATTTTTAGGGAAATGTGCCATGCTGAGTGCATTAAATTCACCTGAGAAGTGTGTCTGCTCACAGTCCTGAGAGACTTATTGGGCAGATTTAGATATTTTGACAGGCTACTTACCACTATGTAGCGAAGGACACAGCCTATAATCCACCTTTGAGGATTACCAGTACTAACATCAACCTCTGTTCTTCACAATTCTTGTTGGTGTATCAGTCTTTCTGTTGTGGAACCATAGTAGCTCCAGGATTCCTGTCCGATGCACTCTTGGCTCTCTTGGAGGAGGTGCTGAAATTTGTGATTCCCTAAGCACGGTGCAAGTGCCCGCAAGGATCTTCCCGGCATTAGAGATTCTTTTCATTTGAACAGGATTTCTTACTGAATTTGAAAACCCCTGGTCAGTCCAGTGATTATATCAAGGTGCATCTAGCAATTAAATTTCAGTAGCAAATGAAGCATTTCTTCATCCTGTTCTATGCTGCAGCAGGAATTCTGTATTTGGAGTTTTCTCCTCATCAAAACTTAATTTTATTCTTAAACGTTTGATGAGCCAGCCCAGTGAGTCATCTGTTCATCTCTCACATCCACTGAAGATACCCTTCCTGATGGCAGTTACCTGAATTCTGCCCAAATCAGGCAGTTAATCTGCTCACTTTAAGAGAAAAGTTATGTACTTTCACTGTTGAGACTCGTATGCCTGAGCAAGTCTGGGGCATGCCATCTCTTGCCTGACAACCTTTCAGAAAGACTTGCCTTCCATTTGTCATGGCAGAGGGAGGTGCAACGGGCTGGTGAGTCTATCGGAGCACCCTTCCCTGAGGAAGCTGGCTGAATGGGCCCAGTTCCAGTTGCACCCAAGAAATGTCAGCAGGTTCTGCATGGAAGGGCGTCCATTTGTGAGATGCTGGAGCATCATTCCCACACCACTCGAACGTAGGCAAAAACCTGTTGCTGTGATGCTTCTTTCAGAAGCATAGTCCTGCAACTTTTGCTTTGCCACTTTGTCAATTTTGCCAGTAAATAGGGCCACACGGAGATTGCTGTTTGAAAGGAAAACAGTGGAAGGCTAGCACTCCTTCTTTCTCTAAGAATTAGTGTGTATGATTTCCATTTCATTAAATACTGGTGTCTGTAATATGCAAGAGACTGAAATCCAGTTGTAATTAATACATTTAACAAGATGCCTCATATTTCCCCACTGTTAATCAGTATATATGTCATATTCTCTCATTTTATTGTTTTGTAATTCAGAGTAATAAAGAAATCAAAGGAATGAAATATTTTAATACAAGTAGCAAATGTATTTGAGAAGGAATCTTGCTTTTTTGCTTCTAATAAGGGGTATTTGTATATTTTGTAGATTGATGGTACATTTAAGGTGAATATTCCTCCAGTCCTCCTTGGCTACAGCAAAGAAAAGAACCTGGGAATCGAGAGAGGTTATGATTCTGTGCGAAATCTGAGTGAGGGCTCATATATAACACTGTTCATTACCATTGAACCACAGCTCATTCCTGGAGAGCCAGTCAGAGAGAAGGTAACTAATCAGTAATTCATCATATTCTTGCTTTTTGTTTCCAGTAGTGCAGTCCTTGAGATGCATATAAACAGGTATGCTTAGTGTACCAAAGGACATGAATACAAGTACAGAAGGACATTAATACAAATTCTGAGTGTTTTACTTCATTATTTCTTTTAGCTCAGTTCAATTTAATTGGATGTACCATTAAGTTAGATGGATACTTAATGCATAAGAAGTAACTTTCACCAGGATATCTAGTTCCAGTATAACAGAAAGCAAATTTGCATTCATTATCTGTGAGCATATAATTTTCCCATTTTATTCTGTGAACAATAAAGTATTCATGTAAGTATTGGTGAACAGTGAATAAAAACGAGGTGGCAGGTGCAAACACAGTATTTTCTTGCTTCTATGTTTATACTATTCAAATGCAGCATTTATTATTTATGGTTTCATGCATCCCTCCAGATCTTGAAGATAATTATTTCTAAATAGAATCTCTTTTTTTTTTTTTTTTTTTCAGTTAGTTTACATTACCATAAGTGCCTTACACTAACAACAATGTGTAGTTAAAATGCATACACTGCTTGCTATTCTGCATAACATTATGTAGTGATTTTGAGATCCATTCAGCAAAGATGTATGTTTTTCATGCACAAACAGCAGCGGTTCATTCTTTTCCAATTCAGAATAAATATAAAATTGCACGATGTGTTCTAATAACCCTTTTTCCTGTTAAATTATGGACTTGGAAACTACCAAGTCCTATGTTTCTTGCTCTCATGCAATACTGTGGCAATTGTTACTATTCAGTACTGTTGAAAATAAAGAAAATAAATTACATTCATGGATACCTTTAAAAGTGAATTAGTTTGAATTATAAGTTTATTATGAGGACTTGAAACTGTAAATATAAACTTAACAGCCTTGAAGCACCTTTAATAGATGAGACCTTACTCAAGAGTTTCATAGTCTTCATTTTCACATACAGTAGTTAGTTTCTGGGGAAAAGATATACTGAATTTGTAAGGAAACAGATCTCTGTTTATAGAAAGACCTGTCTCCAGTAGTGATTCAAGAGAAAAATCATAGAAAATCAAATAAGGGGTTAGATTATTATAATATATATTAGAATATTAAAATATTATGGACTATATGTTGCAAATGTTGACCTCTTTAAATAATGAACAAAGTTCAGATTTTCTTGCATACATGCAGTTCGATGCTTAGTTATGAAAAGGTTGTGTGTTATATTAATGCTTAGTAAAATGGTGCAGTTTGGTAGCTAAATTTAGAATTTATCTGAACACTTCAGAGGGGAAAATACAGTCTATTTTATTAAAGTCATAGACCTTCCTGATGTAAGTTCTCTTCCGTTTCAACTATGAAGACAGGAGCTAACTGCCCCTTGCCAAAACTCAGACATAAAGAACTGGAAAGAGACTGAGGTACTTTCCATTCTGAAGATGCAGCAAAGAATCAAAGCACAGTAAATCCCAACACAGGAAATTAATCCTGTTGTTAAGTAACAAGAAATACTACATGTCAAAGCTTCTCCTCACAAGGAGCCACACTGAGAAGACAAGGGGCAGTGGGTACAAGTTGCAGCTGGAGAAGTTTTATCTCAATATAAGAAAGAAATATTTTACAGCAAGAGCAATTATTCACTCAAACAATCTCCCCAGGGACATGGTAGAATCCTTGTCACTGGAGGTTTTCAAGATGCTATTGGACAGGGTGCTAAATAATCTCATCTAGGCTCCCTTTCCCACAAAATGCTGGACCTTTCGAGCTCCTTTCTGTAATTCGACCTGGGCTGTTCTGTAATTCCATGAAAGCTAAACCATACCACAAAATATGCATTGGCACTGAAGCATGTTCAAAGTAAAACCAGGAATAAGGAAAATCTTGCTGAGGTAAGAAAACTGTTGGCACAGAAGACCTTTTCTCTAAAATCTGAAGAACAATGGAAAAAACAGTTGTGATGAATAAATCAACAGGAACTTTGCCAGATTTTTGTTCACTCTGAATTAGAGATTTTTCTAATCCTATGAAAATTTTACTTAGCAGCAGATGATTTATTTACCTTGGATAGTAAGCCAAACCAAATTATTTCTTCAGCAAACATTGGATTATTTGAAAATTGTGTACATTTCTTTCAAAGCAATATAGATAGAAAACAATAAAATATAATTTCATGTTAGAGGAAACTAAGTAAAGCAGGACCAAATTCATTAAGAGACTGTTCTATCTTAGGTAATCAGTATATAAAAACACTACTAAAGTGACATGTGCTTAACTGTGACACTCACCGTGACTGAAAAAGTTATAATTCTGTGCTGCAACTCCCCAAATGCAACAGATATACTACTTACAGAAAGTGTTTGGCATAAAATGACAAAAATTAACTAAATATTTTGCTGTCCTTTGTTGCTATTACTAGCCATTCCTGCTGCAGTTGTTTGAAATATTCTTGTACTGGTTTAGGATGCTAAGCTTAGTTTTAGTTTAATTTTATGATACTTTTTTTGTTTGCTTACCTATTTTTCCTCTCTTTCCTGCTGTCCCTCCTGAATCTCTATATAGATGAATGAAATGCTTAAGAAGGTACAATATTAATAAATTAAATCGAGAGTATGTTGTTCCCTGTTTAAGATTTAGCTTGGTTTTGTGCTATTCAGCAATCTTTTTGCACTTTGCAGTACTTGACTCTGACATAGTAGCTGTTTATTTGTCAGCAATGCTTGCAGTGAATTACTACATTTAAATTTACAAAATGCTAGAGGCTGTACATTTCAGCTGTTAATTACGGTTGAGAAGAATCACCAATGTCTGCCTTCTCTGCTAGACTTTGAGGTCTAGCTACAGGGCAGTGCCGAGCTGTTCCACCTCTGGTTAGTTTGAGAAGAGGGTAAAAAAAAAATGACAAAAAGTGGTGTATTTTGAACAAAAATATTGTGAAGGATGAGCTTTTATTCTCAGCATCACCAGAATATACACAAGGGATTCTAAGGAGATTAAAAAAAACTCTTTTGACTGATCCCAATACCTTTAAGAGATGACATCTTAAGTGACATATGAGTAAATAATTGTCATTGTTATATAATTAATATGTGATTTTTGAGGCCCAGACTTCCTTTTGGAAAATCTCATCTAAAAACATGAGAATTTTCTGACAACTGAATTATAAGGATCCGTCTAAAAATTACTTGGAACTTCTCTTCAAATATGTTGGCATTGTGCAAGGTTGTTGCAGTTGTTCATATAAGAATTACTAAATTGTTATTTATGTAAGAATTACTGGGATTTTGTGAATAACCTCAATTGTGGCTTTGGAGTGCTATGTGAATAGCACACAGGACTGGTACCTAACCATAATTGTCTACCTTTGAATTAATATGTGGTGTTACACACGCATCCCTGCAGTTTCACTTGGCCATAACTTTTACTATGTTTTCAGTGCTTTAATAAAGACAGCTTGTAGGTACAGGTGATTATGTGCATTCATAAGTAAATGCAAATTGCTTGGTTTTCCATTACCTTGACCTTTCTTACGTGTCTGAGAGCTGAAGTATCTATTCCAAGGCAAGTTCAAAGTGCTATTAGGAAAGAATTTTACACTGAAATAAGGCCAAATACAGTAAAGACTTAAGCCCAAACTATAAATAAACTTATTTTTGTATAAATTCTACTGTCTTTTGAAGTTTGATACCCAAGAAGATGAGAAATTGCTCCAGGCAGCAGAAAAGTATGAAGCTGAATGTACATCAATGTTTCCAAGCCGCCAATGCTTAACAACAGTGATTGACCTCAGTGGGAAGACAGTTTTTATTACCAGATATATCAAACCTCTGAATCCACCACAGGAGCTTCTTGATGCTGTCCCAAATAGTTCTCAAACAGCAGCAGTAAGTACTTTAGAAAAGATAGTGAAGTTTCTGGGATATCGATTTCAGAACGTGTGTTTGCACGTGCATGTGCCCATGCATATGCATGTAGGCACATACCATTTTTATGTGTCTGCTGTATGGCTATGCTTTTTCTAAAGGAAAAAACTGGAGATACAAAATAAAGCAGTAATGACTTACATGTGATACACACTAATTCTATCCGTAATGATGCTGGAAAAGGGTATCTGCCCTCTCTGGAAAAAAATAGGTATATTAATGAGTATTGTCCTTTAAAAAAAGAGTTACACCAAACCTCAATGGGAGTAAATCATCAGTCTTTGCTGCAAGTTCTAAAATGAGCTAGGTGCTACACTAATGAGGTTAGTCAGTGTTTTGTCACTGATACCTGTGGAAACAGCAACATGTTTCACATCTGGTATAATACTACTACTCTTAGATTTGTCTGTCATGAAACAAAGGAGAGACTTGCTCTGTTTTGTTTTCTTGCAGGAATTGGTGGCTCGATACGTTGCTTTGATTCCTTTTTTGCCAGACAGTGTGTCATTTGCTGGAATTTGTGATTTATGGAGTACGTCAGACGTAAGTAATGCATTAAACAGAAGTTCTTTATCCTCTTGAATATGATGTAACATCCTAGCAGCCCCTGCTTTCAGGGAGAGATTGTACTAAATGAGCTCCTGAGGTCCCTTCAGACCTAAATTATCCTGTGATTCTATTATTGTGAGGACTGTGTTTCTTTATGAGCCATTTATTTCAAAGAATGAGGACCAAAGCTTGAGAAAAGTTGTTAATCCTGATCTTTGATAGCTTGCAGATTATTCACCCTAAGAATGCTTAGGGTTTTAAGCTTTTCCTGTTGTTTTTCAGTTATAAAACAATCTAAAATGGCTAGTCATGCACAAGTGAAAGGATGCTAACTGATGGAGACTTTAAAACTAGACTTAAAATGTATCATTGTAGTTCCAAGAAACTACAGAAAAAAACATTGCATGTAATGTCAGCAAAAATAATGGGATATTTAGCTTTCTCCATCACATAGAAATAAATCCTGTCATCTATAGAGTAACAGCAGACATTAAGTTAATCACAGTTTTTTACCATCTCAGAACTTTTCTGCAAAATTCAGAATAACTCAAAAGACAAAGACCCTGGTTCCTGTGGTAAAGTCTCAGATCTGCATCATGTATCTTCACAGCATTCACTCTTCATCCTGCATGTTGAAGCATTGCCTGATAAACAAAAAAGATCAGTTGCAAAGATCTGAGAGGACTCTTGCTTCAGAAGTGTTAAGGAACATTATTAAATGTTGTCAGTTGAAAACACAGTTGATAACTGCATAGAAAGACTTTTTTCTTTTTTTTTTTTTAACCTTAATTAGCAATTTCTTTATCTTCTGGCGGGAGATGAAGAAGAACATGCTGTGCTCTTGTGTAATTATTTTCTTGGTATGGGGAAAAAAGCCTGGCTTATCATTGGAAATGCTATTCCTGAGGTAAGAGGATTTCTTCATTTGGTCTGTATATTAACTTTTATTCTGTGAAGTCTTTGGTTCCCAGCAGTGGGGTAGAATTTTTTCTTGCTGGCACGTATTTCCAGGAAGTTATCTTCACATTGGTTCTGCTGGAACTGATTCTTTTCAGAGAGAAGGAAAAAAAAAATAAATTGAAAGTATATCTTAGTGTGAGTGTCATCTGGTTTTTTTCCTGGAGCCATGTTTTTACAGTTAATCTGGTTGTAGCTGTCATCCTCATAGTATACTACCAAGCATCTGTAAACCTGGACTGGACTTGAGCTTGTATACATGGTGTATCCAGGTAATGGAGACAGTCCATTCACAGTGTCGCAGTTGTGGATACACAGACTGTGACAGCGTTTGGGTGGGATTGGGTAAAGGTTGAGAGGTGGCAGGAGAGGATTCTTACTCTCTCCAGCTGATGGCAAAGGTGCAGCTGGAGCAATGACAGATTTGTTCAGGCTCGACAAGGCAATCTTCATCTGCCTCCTGTGACGCAGGCAGGCTATGCAGTTTGCTTTCCCTTGGACTGCTATGTACCCGGTCATTGCTGTGAGCCTGCTGTGGCAGCAATCCATCTTAGACTGGCTAAGAACTAAAACATTTCGATGTTTTGCCTCTTTGGAGATGCATTTGTTGTCAGGGAAGCACTTAGATTTCCAAGTAACTGGTACCGCTTTTTTCAAAGAGATGGCAAGGCTGTTTATAATGCAAATTTCCACCATTAGTATCTCAAATGAAACACATGTGAAAGTTTTGCTGAACAGAATTTTGGTAAAAATCTGGTCCAAACTAGTCTCTTCAGCACATTCTGAGGTACCACAGTGGCAGGAACAGGTACTCAGGTAGATTCCTTCCACTCAAAAATCAGATGGAGATTGTAGTACTTCAAGCATTCAATTTATGCATGCTGTCAGAAGGGGGATTATTCCAGGTATTTCAAGGTACCTGGAAAATGTAGGAGGTAACAGGAAAATAGGTGACCGATTTAGGGATTCCTGTTAGAGAATATAAAGAGAGAGCTGGGAAGTTCCTTATGAGGGAAGGCTGATGGATGGATGAGGCACAAATTGCGCTGCCTAGGCAGCAGTCCTTCAACCCATAGGTTGCCCGTGGATAAGAGCTGTGGCAGTAGCCAAGCAGGACATGCTGATACTGAAGTGGCATACATTAAACATGCCTGTATGTGGAATTCTGTATCAGTTTGCAGCTGAACCACCTCGACTTTCAGGAATGGCTGGGGGCTGTGTCATTGCCATGTAAGACACAGAGAGCACATTATTGTGTGTTAGTTGGTTGAATTGTAATGAACCTGTAAATTCTTCCAGTCAGTTTGCCCCAAAAAGTACTATTCATCTCACTAGTAAAAATGTTACATTCCAAACAATGCAAAGCATACTGTCTTTGTAGCCAGTTCTAAACCATCTTTCTCATACTTTTTTTTTTTATTTCTTCCTAGGGACCAACTGCATATGTATTAACTTTGGAACAAAGCCAATATGTAATCTGGAATCCCAGTACTGGATGTTTTTATGGGCAGTATGATACTTTCTGCCCCTTACAAAATGTGTACTGTCTGATCAGCTGTGATAATGTAAGTGTACCTAGTCTTGTCGCAGTTCTATACACTAAGAGCTGGTAACTTGGTATTTTTCTTTACCTTATACATGATTCGTTCATTAATGTAACTATGTTTAGGCTGTCATGTTAGTGATTTTATTTAATCTTAAGTATGCTTTTCAGCTACTTTAAATACTTAAATTAAGAAAGATTTCTTTTTTAAGCAGCATTTAGGTGGATCATGATTCTCATTTGTAATAGTTTTCATTACTGGGTTCTACTTACCTATTTTCCAACTTGGATAGCCTAAGTTTATCACTGTTTAGCTGAGGCATAGTAATTCAGCAAAGCTAATAGTTACATTTAATCTGCAAACTGAAAAATGAAGCACACTGGAAGTGGTCACTTGAGTTGCATACGTAACGGAAGGCACAGCCCTGAATGGTTCAGTGTGCAGAACACAGAGCTGGCACTACAAGGCACAAAAACCGCATTGATTTTCTGCCTGGTGTTAAGTCCTCCTATTTATCTGCGATAAAATACAAGTAATACTAGTGCACGTTCACGCGATATTATTCATTGTGCGGCTGGAAACCCTCTGTGAGACAGCACGGGGGGAGAGGAGAGAAGGTGTTGTAAGAGCCGCACAGCTCTGGGCAGGTGAATCAAAAGCCACAGAACTGGGCACAGCTGCAGCAGAAACCCTGGGCAGGTTCCTGACTTGGCTGGAAGCAAACCCTCACAGCTTCTGGGGCCCTGACAGCAAGGCAGAGACGTGGGAAAGATCGAAGGCGAGTTTAAAACCAGAGTGAAAAGAAAGAGAACCCTAGGTTTTATTTGAATGAACTGGAAGTTAAGTTTAGACGTTTATGCCTCAGGGTTTTTTTGAAACACTATAAGGAAACAGTGAGTCAGGCTTGCATTTTGTACTGAAACACAGCAAACGTTATTTTCTGTGTTGAAAACATACCTGGAAAAGTAATTTGAAGTGTCATACATTGTAAGTTTTGGTTTTCGGTCTTCTGGCGTTTTATTCTAAACACAAATCCTGACTTTGGATGAGAATTTAATATTCTAAAGTATATTTATTTTTAAAGTGTCAGTTCTGTCATTGAAAGCATTCTGGGAAACGGTTGAGTTGGTTTGGGTGGGTGGTTTTGGTGGGGGTTTTTTTGTAGTACTAAACTTACAGTTAAGAAAAACATAATCTAATGGCTGGAAGAAGCAACTAAAGACTTCTGCACTGACAAGCTTATCAGCTAACCTAGAACTACAGAGCTCAACCATGTCTTTCAAGGCAACACATTCCAGTCTAGATGTGACTCTGAGCAGGTGTGCTGCTAGCAGAGTGATAGCACTTCATTCATATCCAACCCCGGAAAAAACAGCTATGTTGTGTCACATAGGCTGTATGCAGAACGATCAGTTACAAAAGGTCACTATTAATTGGTACATTTTTCAGCCTTAGCAGTAGTTATTTAAAGGTTGTTTTGAACAAGAAGCCTACAATGCTTGCATGCTTCAGACTAAGATCAAACACAAACCAAACTGAACGTCTGTAAAGAAGGGGCATGCAAGAAATAGGTTCCTCTTGATGATAAAACACATGGAGGAGCCATGTGTATTTGCAATAGCTGCTTATATTCTGCATTGTAAGACTGAAATAGCAGCGGTGCTGGAGGTGCAGCAGGCCACCAGGTATCACAGCTGCACAGCGCTGGGCTGGTAGAAGAATTTTGCCAGAATTCAGAAAATACTTGTGTAGCAACCCAGAGGGGTGTAAGTGCAGCTCCGGACAGCTGAAGAAACTCTAGAGTATATGGTAACCCAACACTGTGCAATGATGAAGCGATGGTAAAGGCAGAAAGTTCCTGAAATCATAAAAACTGCCATGGTGCACAGTAGATGAGGCACTGAGAAGGAGATACAGGAGAACAAGATTCAGCTGGAAGAGTTGCCAACTGCAGACGGTACTTCTGTTCATACCCTGGTCTCCACCCGTACTCAGAAGCACAAGGCCAGCAGCATCCCTTTTGATGCAAGAATGCAGAAGTTGCACATCAGCTGTGACTATACAAGATTGCCTTGTTCCACATCAACTCATACTGGTAGTTGCCACAGGTCAAGATTATATAGTATTGTACTGCCGTGGAAGTGGAATGTGTGCCATAGCTGAGATTATATATGCCGATGGTTAAAACATACTTGCTTTCTTGTAGATTTGGTTTAATATGCAAGAGTATGATGCCCCAGTACGGATAAATTTTGACATCAGCAGAACAAAACACTGGAAGTCTTTCTTTTCAAGAAGCTTGCCATACCCTGGTCTCCACAGTGTTCAGGTACTAATGGATCCATTACCAAGTCATTTTGAGAGGTTGAGAGATCACAGACTTAGTATAAAGAAGCAGAGACTTAAGTTCTTTGGACGTCTGTGGTAAAAAATATTTATGTAATAGCATTGGATTTAAAAAAATTTTCCCAGGTATTCCTTAAAAAAAAAACCAAAAAAACCCCCAAATACTTTGCAGTATTCATTTTTATACAGATTGAATGCACAGCTGTTGTCCTCTCACTATTCATGTAAGAGTAAGACCTCAGGACAACAGTGAAGTAAATAGGACAAATCTTTAACACAAGCATACCTAAAGTAGTAGCTTGGTACTATAAAGGAAATGCCAACTTTTATCTTACAGCCAGAAAGGCGTTATTTCAAGCTGTATGCACATTCTTAGTAAACAAACAGTAATTTTTCTAGTTCATCACAGCTATAAGCAGTTGAAGTTTACCAGGGAAAAAAACCCAAACCACAGCACGATACACAAACATCTAGTTAATGTTTTATCATGTCTCTACTAAATCTGTTATTTTAGCATAATTGTGAACTCATGCAAGTACCATCATGCAAGTACGTAACTTTAGTTATGTTGTACAGCTAGAAAAGATTGCACATTTTAATATTTGTTTTATTTGTTGCAAGCCTGAAGAATTGGTTTATCAGCATTCAGACAAGGCTGCTGCAGTGGAACTACAAGCCAGGTAATTCTATCTCCAGAACAAATGCTGTCAGTACTGATCACTCGAGGTATGAATATGCTCCATCCTAAGAACCTGCTCTGAATGCTAGGAATTGGGGGACAGCCTAAAAAAAACCCCCAAAAAATCAGGAGCTGTAGTTCATAGGACTTTCTTTAATTCTCTGTAATAAAAGACTGCCAGATAGAACGAACTGATGAATCATTGCTTTACCATTTCTTAATAAGCAAAATGCTGGAGAGGGATGAGAGGAGAGGGTGTAACCTGAGATTGGTTGTAAGCCCCTGGCCTCTCATTCTGCTGCTGACCATGCAGGCACCATATAGCTATGTCAGCATTGCTTTTTGGTAGCGGTAAATTAACTGAGGTCATTTCTGTGCCCCCATAATCTATACTAAGTGCATTAATGGAGATCAGTTCAGATGCCCAGTTAAATACTAGGACTGTAATAATCAGTCTCTTTATTGCAGAATTGAAAAAATATTAAAAGAGAAGATTATGGAATGGAGACCAAGGCACCTAACTCGTTGGAACAGATACTGCACCTCTACCTTACGTAACTTTTTGCCGCTGCTGGAACAAAACCAAGGCAAAAATGTAGAAGACGACCATCAGGCAGAGCTCCAAAAGCAGCTAGGAGATTACAGGGTACAGTTGTGAACATGTATGTCTTGTGCATAGAACTAGGATTCTAATCTAAATCCCTAGGATTTAGTATCACAGCTCTGTGATACAGAAGAGCATCCTAGGCTACTTATTTCCTCTACTACCAAAAAAACACAAGAGTTTTTATACCAAAGATAAACCAATGTAACATTTACAAAGTGAAGGAGTGAGAATATTTTATTTCATTTGTAGATGTTGAAGATAAAAACTTTGGTGAACATAAAGCTAAGAATGTGAAGATAAACTGGCTGCACTGGTCTTGCAGTATTGCTGTAACACAACAGTCACTACTTCCAACGCACAGAAGTGCAGTCTCCTAGCACTGGCTGCTTACGGGTTGATTGGTGCATTAGCTCTCAGGGCTGGTCAGCAAGAACCTGGCACTCATGCCAAGTAGTGCTACACAGTCTACTTACAGGTGTAAGAGCCCACACTTCAGTTCTCTGCTCTCTGCTCCACTCTATTTAAAAGACAGATTACTTAAGTGTTCCCTGCAGCCACCAGTGTACTCCTCTGTTCTTCCTCCAGGCTATTGTCAAGGTTAGGTCCTTCTGCTCTTCTGGTAAAACACACAAGGTGGCAATACTGTACACAACTATAGCAACACTCAAAGTGAGCTGAGGTTTCCGTTCCTGTTGAACTTAGCGTATGGGCAGGAGACATTTGCCACCTCAAATCCCTAGCCAGTGCAGACAGGAAAACACAATGAATAAGACCAGTTAACAGCATAACTTTGCTGCTTTTCTGCCTCTTATGTGTTCATTAATGTAACTTTATTTTAGTTGATTTCTAAACACCTTTACTCCAAACTTAACCCAGACCAAAGAGGAAAAGTGTCAGAAGCTTGCCTGAAGTATATGAGATCAGGAGGTGGTATTACAATACAAAATATGCTTTTTTTTATTGCATCTCCCCAGGCCAGCAATAGAAAAAGATAAATTTACATGCACAGTAAACCAGATTTTTAAAACTAGATATTTGTTCAGGTGCCTTTACTTTTTCTTACCTTATGTGTTTTTCCCTTTTCCGCAGGTCTCCGGATTTCCTATTCATATGCCATTTTCTGAAGTAAGACCTTTAATAGAAGCTGTACACAGCACTGGAGTTCATACAATTGATATTTCCAATGTTGAATTTGCTCTAGCCGTGTATATTCATGCTTATCCCCAAAATATTCTCTCTGTATGGATTTATGTTGCTTCACTTGTTCGAAATAGGTAGTATAGACTAGTCAGAATACCTGAAGAAATTTGCTTATGTAGGGGTAAATATAACAGATTTCTCCCACTGCTGCTTTGAGGTAGCCCAAGGATTTTAAAAACCACGTGACAACCTGATTTTTAGTAGCTGCAAACACATGAGCTTTAGTCACCCTGCAACCACTGAAGATAATAACGTATTACTGTTAAGGAAGAGACTGACAGCTTAAAGTTCCAGTACTAATAGGTGGGGTTTATACACTATTTTAAAGCTCCCCGTGGCACATGTCACTCCTAAAAGCATTACATGTGTCCAGTGTGATGGTGATACAGTGACAGTGCAGAGTAAAACGGTAGAGTTCAGCCGCCTTATCTTCAGGTGAAAGCTGGTTCCTGGAATTGTGCCTTGAAGACTATGTTTTTAGCTAGTCACTTTATTTTACCTACAGACCTTCTTCAAAGACACTGGCAAATACAAATACTTAACAGTTTTCCAGTACCTTAATTCCTGAATCAAGATCAGGACTGTTTATCCATAAACAAATTTTATGCACCAAGGAGCCGTCAAGTGAAGGCCATACTTCAATTTTTAAGAGGCTTCTTCATCTGCTATTCTATGCTTAGCATCTGTATAATGCTAGCACCATTTAGAGGTGTAAAACAATGTTTTCTTTAGAAGTTAAAGACAAAAGTATTTAATAAATATTTATACCAAAACTTAAGTGGAGGCAAATTCATTTTATAGAAGACTTCAAACCACTTTAAGGATTTCATACTCCATCTGCAAGTTACCCTAGTAAAAGATTATTGAAAGAACAGCTTAGTACAAATCAAATTTGCATATTAGTATGAAAATAGTGGTGTTAACTGTTAATATCGATATAAATACACTGCATTTACTGCAGTTATCTTGCTAATCAAACTCTTTCAAGTGAAAGTGATCGTGTGGTGAGCTTAGGAAGAACAAGCATCAGAATTTACCAAAGTTAAGATTATTCTTGAGCTTAACTCCAAACCAGATTCAGTCCAATGAATTCTAGAACCAAAACCTTTGGCTTAGAGCCTAGGGTTGTTGCCACAGGTTCCGCTCTGTAAACCTCCAGCAGAAAGGAGTAGCTACATTGTCATCACGTGATGCCTTGCTGAACAACATTGATGACATCTCCCCAGTTTAGTCCAGCTCACCTTCAGAGAAGGGTGTAGAAGAAACACCATGTAAGCAAACAGAATGTTCTGCAGCCGATTCAGTCCTCAGCTGTCTCCACCAGTCTGCACAGAAACCACCACCTAGCAGCAAGGAGGACCACTAGCTGCACCTTCCCAGCCGCAGAAGCCAGTGTTCTGAAAGGGCAAATACAAGAAAGCCCACTGTGTACCTTGTTACGGCACACATCTTGCCTCAGCACTGTGTGAACAGCCATGTGTCTACTCTAACCTTTGGGCGCTGAAGTAAATTTAATGCATCTTACTTGAAGCAACAGTTGCTGGAATAATGGTATCCTTTTATACCTCTTCTGCAGGCTTCCAGCTGAGCACTATACATTCTGCCTCTAGATCACAGGCAGCTGTTAACCACGAACAGCCAACTCTGCACCAACTCCACATTCACTAGTATTTTTCTTACCTTAATACTCTTCAGTATTGGTGGGAGCAAGATGCTCTCAAAACATGCCTTTTATTGTAGCCTCCACTACACCTGCAAGCTGACTTCCCACACACCCCAACTGCTGTCCTAAATAAATACTACTCAAAAGAATTTATCCAATTACTGATACAGGTAAGAATGACATATTGCCTGCCTTCAAAATTACACAGGATGGGGGGGAAAAAAAAAAACCAAAATACCAAACTGCCTGCCTTTACAGAGTTGCCACCTACCCCCCTCCTTTGCCCAGGAAAAAAAGCACCTGCACCTGTGTCGCTCATGAGCAGGTGGCCATTAACCTTTGCAACTTCACAGGGGCTGCAATAGACACTTCCTCTTGCCATAGGCTCTTCCCCTTGCCACCCACACACTCGCGCACTACTCATACATAACTCGCTTTGTCTTCCTAGCATGGCTTTCACGTAGCCCAACAATGGATTCTTTGCCTCCCTGCTAGTCTCTGCTGTTTAGTAAGGGGTCTTTTATAAAAATCAAAGCAACAGGGAAAACATCTTGTTGTCCTCCACAGATTTGATATGAATGAAAACTGACTTCCTTGGAAGCTGTTTCAAAAATGCATTTAACACAATCATGGGAACAAAAAAACCTGAAACACCCCCCCACCCCCACATATTGCAAGGTTCACAGCTCTGCAACCACCATATGCCCGCCCACCCACCCACCCTCTGCAGCCTATTGGCATGGTATGCCTGGCTATCACACCTTAAAAGCACATATATTCAACTGCTACATACTTTTTTTTTTGTTGGTGGGAATGTTTTATTTGAGTATGTCTTTCAAGCCCAAATACAAAACCAAATGCAAAAGGAAGGTGGGAATTTCCCTAATTTTGAAATACAAAGAATGACTTCAGGATGAGAGGAAAGGGGAAGAAACAAGGCTCCTAAAGATGTATAACTGTTACCCAAATGCAAACAATACATTTCCAATTCTCTGCAGAGCTTTATGTTGTACTTATGGATTCAAAATAAAAAACCATTCACTTAACACAAAATAATCCAGTAAAGTATATTTAAGTGCCAAACTTGGAAGAAAGTGGCATTAAAAAAAAAAAAAAAAAGAATGTTTTCCCATCTTCCCCAAATTAAGTAGAACAAACCCCCATACCCTTCAAACCAAATGAGATTGTGAGATTGTTACAACACTGTACAGTACACTCATAATTAAGATGTTGAAGTTGTGGGCAGGGTCAGGCTAGTATAACAAATCTCACTCCAAAGATTGTTAACACAAGATGCGAACTGTAAGTAAAGTGCATGAAAGGAAGCCTGCTCAGCTAAATGAAGTAGACTGAAAGATCAGAAGTCAGCGGTCATTCGCCAGAGCGGCAGCAGGCCCGAAAACCACACTGCAAATTCTGGCATCCACTGGCGGTTTCAGCATGGGGACCTGCACAAAAACAGAACAAATGTGAAAAGAAGAAAAGGGCCATTTATTTAGATTCAGAATTCTTGAAATCTGGTAATTCAGAAAATGTCTTTTTTTTTTTTTTTTAAATACACTAAACTTCATTCAGCACTGTGACATCTGAAACTCACTCAGTACTATATCACAGTATAAAAACCTCAATTTGAACAGCAATTTTTCAAGAGATTTTTGCTCTGATAGCTTAGTTAGGCCCATGAAGATAACACATTCACAGTGACACAGATGTACAATGAGCAACACTGAATGAGCAAGTTTAATGAGCTCTCACAGCTAGCTTTCGGAACTGAGGTATACTTTCACAATGCATATTTAACTTGTGTTTTTCAAATTCAGATGACTACTTTATGGCATTACCAAAGAAACCATAATCTCCAAAACCATTTCTACTGTACTGGAAGGAGGGTTTTAGCCTGGAAGATTTTTTTTTTCTCCATGAATACTTCATGGTTGGCTAGACTTCATGTACTTTCACTGGAAATTCAAGAACTAAGGAGAAAAATCACCTTTAGTATCACTGCAGTTATCAGAAGCCGTGAGGCTAAAAATTAGCCATTCCAAAGAAAGAAAAAGTTACAAGCACAGACAGTACAAACCAACACTGTAATTCTACCCACCTCCACTTACCTTTGTTTACTGTTATCCCTTTAATTTGAAATGTTACAGTGATCATGAGATAAGAAACTATTAGGTTTATTAGTACAGGATTTTATTTCCTGCAGCCATATGCCTGCTTTAGAGACAGAAATATTTACATTCAGGTTGGCTGAACTCTGGCACCCAACATAATTTGGAAGCGGGTTGTTGAGTTAACTAAAGCTGGTAAAGACCTAAACCAGGACAACCCAGATTTCCCCCCCCCCCCCCCCCCCCCCTTGTACTTGAGTCAAATCAAAGAATATATAGAGTGGTTTTAATAGGTTTAGAAAAGACTAGCAAAATCATGTAATGAACTAGGGCACCATGCTATGTCTGGCTTGTTTTTTCCCCTTGAACAGTAATTTAAAGTCATAATTCAATTAACTTCCAAGAACCTGGTGTCTGGAAGTCAGCTTTCTGCTTCATGCCACACACCAATAAGCAATATTCTATAAGGTAATTAAGCTAACATGCATGAGCCTGAATAAAACAAACCTGAAGCTGTAATGGACAATGGTTACAGTATGCAAAATAGTAAACTTTTTGTTTGTCCATAAACTCATTTTCCTTTTCAAATCTTTTTATTCACCTGAACTAAATTTTGATCCTCCAAGTCACTTACGAGCTAGAGTTTGAAAGATTCTTCATTAAGTCCTTTAAAAAGGAGACTCGATGCTTCTGAATAGCTGGTTTAGCAGAGCATGTTCTGTGCAGCAGTATTTTCCAAGTCGTAGCTGACCTTCCTCATCATTGCCACAGCTAAGCAGCACATCAGTAATTTTGAAGCAACTGTCACATTTCTAGTAGAATGCTTGTTGACAAAATGTACAGAACAACATCCCAAGGAAGGGGATACTCGGTATACTTCAGTATGGTTTACCATCCTTTCCTTGCTCATTTTAGGAATGTTCTTCCTCATGCTCATAACTGCGACATAAAAATTGCCCTTCTAGGTCTGACGAACAATCCATCTAACACTACCTCCGCCCCGGCAACAGCAAGTGTTATCAAGAGAGACGATATAAGCCTACCGTGCATACCTTTTGTGTCTTCCCAGCATTCCCAGCTGTTGCAGTAGGGACATTAGAGTCCATTCCCTTTAGTATTTGTCAGTGGCTCAGTTGTGCATTTGTTTAACCTCTTTTTAAACTCACTGATGCTAACTGCTTCCACAATTCCCCAGAGGACCAAGTTCTAGAAGCTCACTGCATTGTCCATCTGCTTTAAATCAATCACCTACCCACTTCACCTGCTGCCACTGACTCTAATACTGCAGAATTTGGAGTTACTGCTGCACATTCGCCTCATCTATGGCTTTCCCAGCTCTGTAAACAGTCATCTACCCTCCAAGCCTTCTCATTCCCAAATTGAAACATTCCAGCCTTTCCAGCGGTCCTTGCAAAACAGCTGCTCAGTTCCCTAACTGTTTTTAGTAGAGACCTCTTCTGTATCTTCTGTATCTCCATTACATACACTCCTCAAGATGGGGAGACCAAAACTGCATGCAGTATTCCAAATGTGAGTGCCCCAAAGCTTCCAGGACCATGCAGCAACACCCTCTATCCTGTTTTCAACACCCTGATGATGCATAACATTGGTGGTGGCTTTTTTTGGCTGCTGCTGCAAACAGGAAAGATCTTAGAATTAGCACCGACAGCTGTCTAAAATCATTATCTCCACACTGCAACTGCCAGCCCTAAATTCAGTTTCATGCAATCACAGTTTGATTATTCCCAACCACCCAGACATATAATAATACATACAGCTATATTGAAGCTTCCAAGAAGTCCTTCTGGAAATCTTCACCACCAGTATCATTACCTGAGGCAGCCCATTGCCACTCAAAAACTTCGGAATTACTGTGTGTATTTCTTATGCCACAAGAGCAATGGAAACGCTGAATAAGACTGATCACAGCACTGAACTGGGTGGGGGGAGGGGGGAGAATGGGGAGATGTCACCTCCCAGATTCCTGTCCATCCTGAACAGTGAGCATTAAGCCCTGCCCTTTCTTATCCTCAGCTTTCAATGTTTAAATTTAAACCAGTCTTACAGCAACTTAAAATCTCAAAAATGTAGTAAGTAAACTGCATCATCTGAAAAGTTTATAAGTTTATTTCCTAATTTCTTAGGCACTGAACTACAAGTGACAGTAACCACATCACAGTGAAAATTCACCCTTCTTCCTATGCTGCATTTCTTGTCCCGTATCTAGTTCTCACACCATCACTAACTTTCCTTTATAGCCTCTGATAAAAAACTCCGATTAAATTAAACATTCAGGATTCAAAACCACACCTTCCTGAAGTCTGCCATCCTGTATTCCTTCTTGGCATATACAGACAATTCCCATAATACGGAATTTTATGCTCTTATTACAAGGTAGTAACGGTCATTAATGGTTGTTTTAACAGCAAGACTAATTGGTTATGACTGACTTCATTTATGTTTTGGCAAATCAACTTATCCCCTTCACAGGTCATTTATCTCCTCTATAAATACCCTAGCCCTCCTTACCTTGTTCTTTTTACATTTGACACAGCAAAATTCAGAAGCCTTCCCTTTTGACAGCAAAAGAGACTGTTTTTGTTCCCTGCAACTGACTTTTGGCTGCATCTCTTTGGCTTCCTAATCTCCAGTTTCCCCAGTTTTGCTACTGGTCTCATTTGGACTGGACTTTATTTTCAAACTATCTCTGCTGAAGTTCAAGCAGCCTCCAATATTGCCAAAACCCACTTCCCCCTGCTTCCTTTAGGCTGTATATACAAGGTTTCCAAGTCATCTTACCTCACTGATGCACCAGGTTAAGCAATATGGTAACTGTACACAGTTCCTTTTATACCGTCCAGCAAGTTTCAGCTCTTACCGTGGGGACAAGCTGCTTTCAGAAGGGTCCCTCTCTTTCTACTATGAAGACTTAACTAGTACTAGCAGCAGCGAAGCCAAAATTAAACGCATTTTGGCCTGGTTCACCTCGGAAAGCAAAGTTAAACGAGCCACAGTCTACATTACCGGTTTAGTTACCTCTGAACTGGACTATTGTAATGCTCGTTGCATGCACATCTGATTACTCAGATTCTTCAGGTGATGCAGAATAGAGCTCTGTTTACTCACGATGAGCAGCTCATGTTTTTTCAAATAAAGTACATGTGAACACGTCTTGCAATGTGAGAGGAGTACAGCTATTTGATTACTCTATTTTGTTACATGTACTAAGGTGAAACAAAAATTAGTCAAAATCACCAAAAATACCATTTCACCAGACCAAGACCATGGTGAAAGAACCACTGCAGCTAGGACAACTGGCTGCCATACCACAGCCCTTTAGCCACTTGTTCTAGCTCTTCTTGCCTGTGGCAACAGAAACATTCATGTGGTCTACAGCAAGATGGATCCCTGACCTGTCTAGGAAGAAGAAGAAAAAAAAGACATTCAGCTACCCTAGTTCTTGTCTATGTTTACCAAGTGGCCATACAAAGATTTATTCTGGCCACAGAAAGGCAGTTAAGAATGAGCTGGAATGTACACAAAGGAGGGAAGGAAACAATTCTTTTTCACAGCCACCAGCAGCAAGCGGCTCCACTGTCAATACTGCGTACCATACTTGATGGCAATGTAACAGAAGTAATGCATTACAACGGAATTACTAAAGTGCTTAATCTGATCACTTTTATCGTAAAAATATATATATATACATAAAAAGGTAATAGTAAACTCAACTTTTAATTTAGTAAGTGCTGCTTTAATCAGCCTTTGGTAAAGGTACACTTACAGACCTTTATGAGAGCACCCTGGTTATTTGTAAAATGCAAAAAGAGACCAAACTCGAGTCGGCAACAATGCATTCCCATATAAACCTGCACACAGGAGTCCCTTGATGTTAACTGAAATTGCAAAGCCTGGGCTCCATTGTTGGAAGACAGATCAAACTACGACCGATGGATTTCTAAATGCCAGAAGAAAAGACTGAATCATCAGAATCACCACAACGTTATTTCATTAATGCCCTATTTCTTTAATTACAGCACCTGAGGACTACATCATTAAAAAACTCTAGAAACTGAATCATACTTAAAAGCTGTAAAGAGCTACTGGAGCCCCATTTTTCTTATCCTGAAGCTGACAGCACTCCAGGCCTTAAAACTGAGAATGCAGTACGGAGACTGAACAAAGCTGGAAAAAACAGCCCATGGGGAAATATAAACTTCTAAGTGGCAAGAGGTTAACTCAAACATTTAACTCTTCTTACCGAGTTCAGTGTGACCTACAATCAGATGACTTTAATAGCTAAAACACAGCAATTAGGAGGGGTGTATACTGACACATTTGTTTTCAGGTACAGCTGAGGGTTATCTACCTCCAAGTCTCCAGTGTTGAGCAAAACATAGGCAGAGGTCCTAAACATCAGTATGCAAACCAAGAACTGAAGTCATACCAACAGCAAACACAAAATAAATTTGGAAGTGTGCTCTCATGGTCTCTGCTCATAAAAAATTACATCATTCTACTGCTGGGCAACAGCAGTCTGTGACTCAGACCCAACTGAGTCTGTCTAATCATAGCTGCTCTACCTTTTTAGTAGACTAAAACTAGAACTAAAACTGGTGAGACTACCATGCTTAACGGAACTCTGAAAATGGCAAAAAATACGCCTATCAAACAAATCCAGCAAGCCCTCCACAGCGAAAACGGAACTCTGAAAATGGCAAAAAATACGCCTATCAAACAAATCCAGCAAGCCCTCCACAGCGAAAATCCAGTGAGGTTGTGTGTAAGGCTCTTGTTAGGATCAGTTTTACAGAAGAAAAAAAAAAAATGTATCTAAAAACAGGCTGTAGGTGACAGTAAAGCCCGTATTTATCAACAAACAACAGTTGTATCTTTATTATTTCAAGGACGGCTAACTTCCATGCTGTTGGCTCCATTTTTTGTTCTGCAAGAGTGACGGGTTTTCCAACATGATCCCAGAACATACCTCCTTCCCCAAAAACAATCTCCGATAAGCTGGTGGGCAAAGAAAATTATGAAATTATTCTCTGCATGCTTACAGATCAGTAATCTTTGTGCAGTAATTAATAAGACAATCTATATGTGCAAAGAAACAAAACTGGCTTCAGGTATGGATTGATTTAAATGAAACAGCTACTGCTTTCCCTACAGTTACTTTAGAAATACTAAATGATATAGAAATAGTTCCAGCTGTCACAGAAGTCCTGCTGCCCACAGAGTGGAATAAGGCATTATTTTCACACTGAAAAGCCCTATCTATCTATCACAACAAAGTCTGAATGAAAATACGAAGTACAGTACCCATATAAAGGTCCAGGGGATTCAGTTATGAAAGGTTATTTCCCACTTCAGAATTCTGCTTAAAACACCCCTTTTAAGTTTTTAATCTACTTCCTTCTTAAAGAAAACAGCCACACACTTCTGAGATGCTACCATTTCTCACTAGATGTGGGAAGCCAGGCCGTTACAGCCTCACGCTCCTGTTGATTTCTCTCTACAGGAATAAACTGTTCACCCAAAGGCATGCATGATGCTTTACAGAACCAAGCAGAGCTTATAGGCTCACAGCTTCCAGCAGGCAATAAAAGCAGGGAAATAAAACAGGACAAGCATCAGGACAACTTTACAGAGTAATTCCAAAAAGTATTCTGTTGAAATGTACATTTCTTGAGGATATTATGGAACAGTCAAGCTTTAAAGTGGCAGACACACAGAAGATTCTGGCTTTGTAAACTAAGATGACATAGTGTATTTTAGGGACAAAGAGAGAAACAGAAATGACTGAAAGCAAACTAGAACATCAAGTCTGGTATTACTGATAGAAGTGAAAACAGGAAAAATAGCAAGGAATCAGATGTGAAAGGAAAAGACTTTTAACTGATCTTTGAAGGCATCTTTAAACTCAACACAATGCAAAAGGAGAGTCAGTGAAGGATTTTTAAAAAGCAGCCTTGAAATTTTCAGGTTGAAATGGCAGAGGGTTTTTATAAGCTGTATTCTAGATGGAACAGAAGTAACAAAAAGAAGTGTCTCTAAAGAAAAAAGGTCTGTGTCAAAAAGGTGCATAAAATACTGCAAAACTTACGGAAGCAAAATATGGTTTAATACTTTCACTGCTAATATCAGGATCCAATCCAAGTGCATCATATTGTGTCAATTTCAATGGACTGAATACCCAAATGTCAGTATAGACTTACTTGTAGTACCAAACCTCTGGCATCCTGTACCCCTGCTGTTGCTGCATCTCAACGTAGATGCAGATTATTGAGCTGAACACCATGAACTACCAGGGAATATAACTGTTTTACACACAGTTAGGTCTTATAATCCTGTGAACTCAGTTATTATCCTCCTTTTCACTTTCCTTCTGTTGCACTTACCTGTTTTAAATTCACGCATGCAATACAAGTCACACTATGGTTCCCATCTCTAATGCTATGAACACTTACTGGACCTAACGTAACAGACTAAATTCCAGTGTGGTAAACACTGAAGAGACCTTCATCATAAACATATTTTATACATTTTTCCAGATCCTTCTCTAGCTTCGATCCTTCCCTAAGTTACTGACTCAAGCAAAACCAGAAAAACTAAATTACATTTTCCATAAGGACACATAATGGCAGGATCAAAAATATCCTATACCAAAACTACTGCAATATGGGAGGTTTGCATGGCAAAACACAAGTCACTCCTTTCCCAAAAACCACCGCTTTGGTACCAATCTAATGAAGCCTCTGTCTGAAGTTATGACCATAAAGAAAACAAACAACTACATGGTTTACAGAGAGGACATGGGAAGGGCAAGTGTGTACTAGCTTGTGGAGACTTACTTTCTAGCCCATATTACTTACACTAAACAAAAATTATGAGATATATGGTCTAAGAATGCTTTCCTAGGTAAATACAGAACTATACTAGTGTCAAACAAAAAAACCCCAAAAGAACAAATGAGGAAAAACCACCTTAACACTTGTATTTTCATAACTAATCTGTGAAACTCAGGGCTACACAGCCAAGAAAAAAAAAAAAAAGGTGGGATTTTGGTCATTCTTTTTGTTTTAAGAAGTGTCCTTAAAGCAAACATTGTTCCCCAGAAAAGCATCACATCTGCATAAAAAGACATTACCGTTAATGTTGTCACAGTAGTAAAAGTGTTCATCTTTTAGAGAAGGGCATGCAGAAACTAAATCCTGCAGGCCCGCACCAGTTACAGTGAGACAACCCGAGAGGTTAAGGTGTTCCAAATGTGGCAGTCCGCCTCCGAGAGTCAATGCCCTGTTAACAGACAGAAGAGAAGTGTTAAGAGTCTGCACAGTGCTCGACTGACAAGTACTCCACTGCATCCCCAAGTCACAGACTTAATTGCATCTCATAACAGAAAACACACCTCAAACAATGTAGTTTTAAATCTGGCAGTTTCATACCTTATGAAGGGGAACAAACACCGCTGAAGCTACGTAACAGACCCGGGAAATGAATTGATTTCTACAGAAACTAACAATTCTTTCCGATAGACTTAAATGGTAAATCACTTCATGAATGACTCCAGAGATGACCAAGTATTTCAAAGAACTACCAAGACATTCTTCTCCAAAACACCACTGATTCTGGCAACTCTTCCAAGGTGATGTATATTCCTCCACCCACCATGAAAACATGAAACTCCAAAGCCTGCTGCATTACGATTCCAAAAGTTTGACTGTCTTACATTTTTTCGGTCAAAATTATTTTGGAATCCAAATGTTTATGTTCCTAGGACTGACAGAGGAACCTCTTTCTGCCAACACACCATCTTATTATTCACATGGAATTCCTCACTTTTTTCCTCCAAGTGCAAGAGAGTTTGGCTGCTGATGCAACAGCCTCACAGATGTATCACACCTGAGCAATCATTCCACATTAGTCTGCCTGCTTCTCTGTGAGCTTGAGCAGCCAGCCCAAGTTCAATCAAAAACAAGCTCACACACCCGAAAAACACACCAGGCTTGAATCACCAAGCCACAGATTCAAGCCAGGACATAAAACTGAAAATGCCTTCAGAGCATCACTGTACAACTTTCTCCTGTCAGCAGGCAGAAGAACTGTTGACCACAAAACCAGCTATCCATTAACAGCTTCTCTATGAAATGAGCTGGCAAGTACTTCTACTAGGAGGTTTCATTCTCTTTTCTCAGGGACCCAAAACACTCCAGTGAGCGCAAGAAGCACTTGTTGCAGCATACTCTCAGCTCTTAAATGCTTTCTTTTGTCCAAAAAGCGTCAATGGAAACCAGCACCACGACTAAACCCTTCCCATGAGTCAATGACCAAATCTCCTTTTGGTCCTAGATTTCCAAGTCATAAAAGGACAGACCAGTAACATGCAAACTACTCGCAGCATGACCTAATCAGCACCTAGGGAAACTCAGCCATAGCCTTTCACTCCAACACTTGAACAGCAACAAGCTCAAACACGATGCACAGCTACATGAAGCTCACCCTGAGCAAGACTAACGCTGCCGAGTAAAAAAAGTAACTGTCACTAGAACCACTATGGGAGACATTTGAACAGCTGGTATTTCTGCACATCAAATGGGAATGAATTCTCTGGAGAGACAAATCAATGCCAGCAGTGCCTCACACACGCTATTTCCCAATACGCCCAGCATACATGCAGGTAGGCATGAAGTCTTCCCACTCCAAGAAGCTTTAATTAGCCCCCAAATGCTGCAGCACACCCAAACACATGGCTGCAACTACTCCAGCCTCATCCCATTCTCATTATGAAGCATAACTACATTTTTCTGACAATGCAAAATATCAGTGGCAAATATCACGCAGAGGATTCTGTAACTCTTGAAGCCATATCAGTGTTCAAGTCAACTATTTTTTTCTCCTCCTTTAATTCTTATAAGAAGTCATATTTAACATTATATTCTAAACATATAAAATTATCATAGAAACAGAATCATTGTGGTTGGAAAAAATATTTTAGATCAACTCCAACCATTAACCCAACACTTCCAAGTCCACCACTAAACCATGTGCCTAAGCACCATGTCTACACGTCTTTTAAATACCTCCAGGGATGGTGACTCAACCATTTCCCTGGGCAGCTGGTTCCAGTACTTGACCACCCTTTCAGTGAAGAAATTTTTCCTAATTTCCAGTCTAAACCTCCCCTGATGCAACTTGAAGCCATTTCCTCTCATCCTATCACTTGTTACTTGGGAGAACACGCTGACTCCCACCTCGCTGCAACCTCCTTTTCAGGTAGTTGTGGAGAGTGAGAAGGTCCCCGCTGAGCCTCCTTTTCTCCAGGCTAAACAACCCCAGTCCCCTCAGCCGCTTCTCGTAAGAATTGTGCTCCGGACCCATCACCAGCTCCGTTGCCCTCCCCTGGACACGCTCCAGCACCTCTGTGTCTTCCTCGTCCTGAGGGGCCCACAGGTGAACACCGTAGTCGAGGCGCAGCCTCACCAGTGCCAAGTACAGGGAGATGGTCGCTGCCCTGGTCCTGCTGGGCACACGGTTTTGGATACAAGCCAGGATGCCCTTGGCCTTCCTGGCCACCTGGGCACGCTGCCGGCTCGTATGCAGATGGCCGTTTTCTGCCCCAGGCCCTTTTCTGCTGGGCAGCTTGGCAGCCGCTCTGCCCCCAGCCTGCAGCGCTGCGTGGGGTTGGTGTGACCCCAGCGCAGGCCCCGGCACTGAGCCTTGTTGAAGCGCACACAGCTGGCCTCAGCCCATCAATCCAGCCTGTCCATAAATTATGTCCTTATCCAGACATAAATGAGATGTTACTACATTATAAAGTTTCAAGCAACTGACAGCCATAATGAAAAAATTAGTGAACTAATAAAATCACTAAAGATCAAATCTAACAGCATTAATACTGCCTAGAACAATAAATTCACAAAAATATTTAACTTTGGAGCACATGCCTAGAAGACTTTATGGTTTTTAAAACCCCCAAAAGGAAAAGCTAGACAAAGTTCAAGTCTGGTACTACAAATATTTTAAAATGCAAAGACCCCTTAAAACTTACCAATTTCTTCAATAAAAATGTTTCTATTGAAACTAGGCAGATTCACACCAGAAGGACCCAACAAATAAAATCAGAAAAAAATGTACTGCAGTAAAATAGTTAAAAAATGCCTCCTCACCTGAGAGCACGGTCTGTGATCTGGAAACATCCAGACAGACTGAGAAACTGAAGAACTCGTGCAGTCTCTTCATCTGTTTTTTCACTCCCAGAGTATGCAGAGTCTTTTTTCTCTGACTGCTTAGTCCTTGTTGTTTTTTTACACAGTGCAGAGGACTCTGGAAGTGCTCGAATAGTTCTTAGTGCTGTCCCAGCACAACAAAACGAGTGACCGCAGTAAATCAAGTCAGTAGAAGCACAGTGCTGCTGCCACCCTCTAGTCCTTAATCCATAAATTTCTCTACTGTAGCACGATGCAGAACAATTAATATGGGATGTTGGTTCCATAAGACAAAATCCTTCAACATTTCTGTGTCTCCACTCTGCAGCATCTTCAATGTCAGCTAAGTCATCCGCATCTAGCATCCACACGTAAGCAGAATTAAAGTTTTCTGAGCTGTCAGGTTTAGTCCAATGCTGCTTGCTGTCTCCTCCCTCAATTAGGTTTTCATTGTTGATTTCATGCAAACAATTATACTTCTTGTTGGACTGCAAAGTAATCTCTCTGTTTTTCCACAGCATCTTAACATTCCTGTTTCTGCAGCTTTTCAGAATACCTCTGGTATGGTGAGTTGATATGATACCCAGTGCTCTGGAAATCCTCTCTATAGCCACATCTGTGATTTTCTCACATCCAGACAGATCAAGGTGGCGTAGATTTTGACAATAACCAACTGAAGACCAACTGAAATCAGGTGAAAAGAAGTGGGTTGGTTGGTTGGTTAGGGGTTTTTTTAGGTTTCGCTCAGAAACAGATGTTACAGCTAAATATACGAAAGAATATTTCACAAGTAAAATACATGTATGAATTCACAGAAGTTAGACCCCTGACAGGTTAATTTGATACTCCAAATACTGTAATACATGCCTAGAAAAAGTGTCTAAACAAACATGAAATAAGGAATTAGTAGCAACCTGTATTTTTCCATATACACAACTTAAATGAAGTTCAAATCTGCCCTACATCAAACAAGTTTTTAAATAGTAAATCAGACTGCCAACACCAAATACATACGTGACAATCTCAAAAAGCACCTTCTGTTGTGTATAATGCAGTTACCAACAGCCATCTAAGTTACTAGACATTAGCTACTTTCTCAGAAGGCTGAAAAAAACCTTACTGAACTAGCAAGTTTTACACACATACACACACACACACACAAAAAATACATCTGAGACATAATATTCAAAGTATTTTAGTAGTTATAATTTCTAGTATTTGAGTTTCTCAAGTTTGGCTGTTTATACATATTGAAATATCAATGTACTACAATCATAAATCCTCTGTAATTTCACATTTTTTTCAGAGAAAATAGCTGGATTCCTGAAACACATTCTTTGTACAGTATTAATTACTTCATGAAAGTGGTGAGGATTAGAGATAATAATGAAATGAGACTTTTTCACATTAACAAAACCTCACCCCTTCAGCCTTATCTTTTTCAACTGAAAGAGAAAATTGTAATTTTCTACAGTAATACTGTTACATTATTAGCTATAAAAGTCTATAGCTGATTTAAGTGACCTTTATATATCCATAGTTAGTTAATATCATTTTCCCTAAGTGATTACTTACATTTACAACAAGCCAAAGCAATCTGCCAAGTTACAAATTGTGGTGTTAGAAATACAGATATATAAGAAGTGGCAAATAATGTAAGTTTAACCTTAGATGGACAAAAGCTCGTGAAGTTTGATTTCTGAGCCACAAAAAATAAAGCTTTTACTTCAATTAAAACTTCCTGCACAAGCTGCAGTGCTGTTACAAGCATCCACGCTGTAAAGTTTTCTGTGTCATTAACACATAAAACTGGAGAGTACTGTGTGATTGAAAGTGTTGAATACTGAAATAGCCACTAAGTTTCAGTATCACAACAAGACCCATTGGTGCAGGCTCTGCATCCACGCATCACCCCACTGACATCAATGAAATTTTGTAGGCTTTGGTAAAACTGTGAAATCTACAGTTACTACACCCAAGTCTTAGAGCTTTGCCTACCAAACGCTACTGGCTACATCAGACCAAGAGACCTACCATAACTGGCTCTCCAAAGTCTATGGACAATTTCAAGTTGTTAATATTAGAACAAAACACAATTATTGTTATGAAGAGCTAGCTACACATTGACAGGTAATACGTACCCAATAGTGAAGAGAGAGCATTTGAAATGGACATTACAAAGTTACATGCTTCACTTGCTATTTCATTGATTTGTTACTCCGGTTTAGTTCTTAGTTACACGTGAATCCTGAATGTGATTTTTCTATTTCTATATATTGGCAACGGACTAAGACGTGTTTGAGTGTTTCCCCTCCCCCACCTCAAAAACTGAATATGTTGGGGGTTTTTTTTAATGAAAGAACAGCTATCTAACCTTTCAAATGCAGAATCTGAAATATCAGTTTGAGTGAGATCCAAATATTCCAAGTTGGGGCAAAGCTCCAAGATCTGTCTAACCTGGAAAAGGAAAGGAAAACAATCCGTAAAGACACAAGCCAGTAAGGCTGCACACAGTGTCAAGAGACAACATACGAATTAACATTTGCTTGAACTGCAACTCATTTTCACTACTCAAGTATTTTAAACTCTGGCACATCAGTTATTAATTAGAGGCTGCATAGCCGCAATTATTAAAAGGCAGTTTCAAATTACATACCATTTTGCTAGACACTGCCGAACTGTAGGCCAATACTAATGTCTTCACTGAGGAGCCTACATGCGGGAGGACATTATGAATTAAGCCATGAAGTAAACGTTTTTCCATTTGTGCTATATTAATGGCAAGTGAATCTTCAGCTGCGTCTTCTACAAAATAAAACCAAAGGGAAAGACTTTAAAATACGCTTCATGTCATTTGGAATTCACATTGCCATCTTACATCGAACAAGTCACCAGAAAACTAAAGAATGCTTAACAAGGCATAAATTATGCTTAACAAAGCATAAAACTTGTGCCGAGTTTTAGCTCAACAAACTACTTAAGCCTCATCTTTAAAACAATATCTGCTTGTCTTTCTGACAGTCCTGAAGAGTTTAACTCCAATGGCAAGTAAAAACAGTAAGAGTCTTAAGAGAAAATTATCATTGAAGGACTTCGAGAAATATTTACTACAGATTATTTACTACAGATTACGTACTGCTCAGGGCTGTCTGGGGCAGCTGTTTCCACTGACCTGCTTTATACACCGAAATACTATCTCACAGGGCATTTCATATCCTGTGATATAACAGATTAATACAAATCTTAAATTAAGCCTAGAATGCATGAGGATGCACAATGATTCATCCAAACTTCCTGAAGAGATGAAGCCTACCTTTTACCTCCTCCTTAAATCCAGACACATCCCCATAACTCTTCTGCCTGCACTCACGTTTGCTCTCTCCTAGATGAATGAATTCAGCTCATTAAAACCCACTGCCTGCTTCTCCCCCTCTTCAGCCCCCACTCTCCTCTTTTTTTTTTTCCCCGCCCAGCTGGAAGTCAGGAGATGAAGATGGGGAAAAAGAACACTCATCTCAGGAACCTTAAGTAGTTAGAAGACAAAACAACCCAAACACTTTTTTACTGTATAGATCTACTTGGCTTAGTAAGCATTTAATCTAGACAGAATGTCAGTACTATTGCATCTGTCATTATTTTAAAGTACTGGTATCAACTATGATAAAACCTAGGTTTTTAACTTATTTTACAGAAGATACTCCATTTTATACATATACTTCTTACAGCCATGTCATCTGGGGGTGGGGAGCGGGGGGAGGCCACAGCAGCAAATCAACAAAATCAGAATTTACCTACCAGATTCATCTATGTCAGCATCTTCATCCCATTCCTGGAAAGCACGACTTTCATCTTTTCTATTTTTTACCCATTCCTCATCAGGTTCCGTCTCAAGATCTGCTGCAGGACCACTATACCAATCACCTACTCACCCCCCAGCCCCCCAAAAGAGAAGGCACAAAGAAGTTAAGACAAACTCCTAGTCACTGCAGGAAATAGTAATAACAACTTATCAATATACTGTGACCTGACTTAAAGATATAAATTAGTTTTGCATTCATCTCAACTAAGATTGGACTGAACCTCGACGTAACTTTTTTTGATCTATAGCTTCAAAAGATTCTTGGAAGAGCCTATTATGCTGTTCTGAGACATGCCTGCTGTCCTTATTTTCTTCAGGAGGGACCAATATGACTGCAACAACAACAACAACCACCACCAAATATAGGATATTTGGACTGTGTAGGTGCTGAAGTTCTTTCTGGTAGATAAATTAACCATCAACTTTTAGTATAACACTTGGTTTAAGACATTTCTGTTTTCCATTGGAATCTCACAAATATACATTCAACCAGGATGTATTTTATTGGCCTGGTTGTAGTCACTGGACGTAACAACTCCAGGGTCAAGAAACCCAAATTCCTGAAGGAGCCTAATTACAACAGCTATACAATACACGATTAACATACATACGACTCAAATCAATAGACAATTTTTTAGAACATCTGGATGATCATGAACATCAGCAACAGCTCCATTGTTTTACCTGGTAGGGCACCCCTACTCCCTGAAGGGGGCATTAATTTAGTTTGGGTATATTATAGCCTTGGGCTTGGTGTAAGCACGTCTACTGCCTCCCTCAGTGCAGATTTGCTTTAAACCAGAAACACCTTATTCAGCTCTCACTAGCCGGGGGATCCCGTTATCCCCAAACCAAGAGCAACCCCTGTGGAACAGTACCTAAAGCAAAAAGGTTTCTTATATGAGCACCACAGTGACAATGAAATCCTAATTGATTGTCAACCAGCTGTGAAGCAAAAGGTTCCAGTAACATTTCTCATCATCTTTAACCCATCTTTATAGTACATAAAAAACCTCAGAAGCCTTCTCTGTATTAGGAGGGAAAAAGTTAAAAATTTAATGAAATCTTTAGTTTTATGGGGTTCCCCTCCAGCAGTAAATCCCATTTGAGAAGCTTCCACCCAGTTTACAGCATTTCTGCACAAACAACTGTCGTAGAATAGACAGTATGTCATAGCTTCCTGTTGTGCCAAAAACAGTTTTAGGAATAAGTCATTTTAAGCAGTTGCCAATTATTTTTTTTGCATAGCACTCAATTATCAAGACAAATCTAACAATTTGAACTCCGAAACCTCTGCTCTCTACCCAGTCTTTTGCAGCTCAGCAACAAAACTATGATTTTCACTAAGATCTATCCAACCAAAAAATTCAGACCCAGAAGTCATTTAACTCCTGTCTGCCTTGTACAGATTTTAGAAGCCAGAAAGAAATTTTTAGCTTTTATGTATCTCAAAATTTAAGTTACATATTGTTAGCTTTCTCTCTTAAAGACACATAAAATATAGCTTACTAAACAGCAGAGACTGTCTCCTTGTTACTCAACTACACTGACATGGCAGCATTGTGCAGCATGCAATGATCTACTCCAGTGATTATTTAATAGTCACATAAATATGGACAAATACAAATAAAATATTTAAAGCTACAAACATTCTCATGACTTGTAACTGGCCTCACTGGAATAGAGTACTTTGTATACTTCAACAGGTACTTTTGTAAAGGTTACTTCTCAGCAGGAAATTTTAATTAACAGGAGTTTGAGGAAGAGAAGGTATAAAAAAACCCACTTAGTCCTTACTACTTTAGAAGTTACTGAAATAATATATCTAAAGAATCAGTACGAAAACTAACATACACTTTTCTTGGAAGTTTGAATAGAAAAAGAATAGATTCTGAGGAGGTATTAAAACTCCATGTTTTAAACTTCCATTCTGCAGTTATGTATTTTATTTCTACCTAGCAACCCAATGGAACAAAAATTTCACTGATATAGCTGTAACATCGGTATTTATAATTCAAACCCCCTTAGATTCTAATTAAGGTGTTGTATTAGTCAATATCCTTGTTAGCATTCATACAAGCAAACCAACCTCAATAAAACTAACCAACAGTTTGCATACACGAGCTACTCACGGGTTACAACCAAGACAACTATTAGTTTCTTAATTTCTTAATTCATAATTTGGAAGTATGTTTTGGGTTTTTTTAACATTTAACCAAGTTTCAGGGCACTACAGTTGCCAGAAGGGTACACCCTTCTAGCTCACTCAGCTGCCAGGTTCATTGTACATGATATCTAAGCCTATAAAAAAGAATGTTTTGGTATAGGCTTAGATAATTCTGACAATCAACACTTTCGGAGGAAGAATTAACTTTAACTTACCTCTGGCCCAGCGAACAGGATAAAGATGTTTCCAGAGAGATCCAGTTTTAGCCAACTGTGACCATTCAGTGCTTACTTGACTACACTGACATAACTCTTGGGGGTTAAGGTAACTGAAAATGGTCAGCATTACTTCAGGAGGAAGATTAGCAATATTTGTGGTGTGCCCTGTTACTTCGGTTTCTGAAATATAGAAAGAGTGTGTTAAGTGAAGCACAGCCTCACAGCTGTAAGCAACAGTAGTGGAACTCACAGTTTGACTAGGGCAATGAAAAAAGTGTGTCAAAAAAAAGAGTTTAAAAAAATAGGTATAATTTTGACTAAAAAAAAAAACACAGAACCAATCAGCTCAAGTTTTCTGTTTGCGTTTTTCTCAACTGGGTAGTTTTTTCCAACCCTGACCCCCAATGATACAAGAAAGCCCTGGACAAAAGTAAACTGCTGCTACTAAACCACAGCAAGATGAAAGCGGTATCCACTATAAATGAAATGTTTTAAAGAAATGCCTTCTGTCATAGACTATATATATACACACTTGCTTTGCCACATTCTCAGGAAACAGTACTAGCACACAGGATCTACCAGCTGGGACCACCATCACTGGAAGCACTCAATCTCTTGACTGGGACACTGCACAAAGACCATGCTTAACTCTGCAGCTGCCTCCCATTTTATTTCTAGCTTTAACTGCTAGCATAGACAATTAATTTTAACTTAGGAATGGTGACAAGCCATTCTGGTTGTAAAGTAATACTAAACATTAGATTAGAGACGACAATTTGACCATGGTAATTAATACTTCCATGGACAGCAGTAGGAACCATCCCCAATAGCTCTCCCTTACCTCCATAGTACAGAAAGAGCTGCAAACCATATATAGAAGAACAAATTCAGTGCTTTAGTTAGTGGGGGGGTTGCCGTTTTAAGAGAATTTTTAATGCTTTAAGGACAATTTACTTGAGAAAAAAAGTTTCTAAAATAGTTTTCAGGAGTCCTTAGAAATAGCAGGTTTCACAAATTAGTAGGTATTTACTTTAAAAGTTGCAACACGAAGTACGTAAGACTTCACAGTGAGACATGCATCCAGTTTCTTTTTCCAAAGAAGCTTCAAAAGTGAGTATAATGAAAACTTTACCCTGTGACAATCTATTGATACTTTAAAAAATATAATTAAATGCAGTTTCACTTGATGAATCGATATATTTATTCATACACCTGGCAAGTCACTGCAGGTAAACTACGGAGTATTTCACACTAAAATGCAGTTAAAACTGCACAGGGCTGCAAGATGTGTTATTTTCTTCCATTTTTAAGAAACGGTTGCAGGACACATACATCTCTCTCCCTAAAGTCTAGAACACAACCACTGCAGTTACTACTGTCACAAAACTGCTATTCCAACTAGACTTAACAGCAAGTAATGCTGTAAGACTGCTTCTGTCACATTCATCTGTTCAGACTCAATAGCATTTCACACCATGGACCATGATCTTTTCTGAAGGCATCACCTGGAGGGCAGAAAATGACCAGTTCAGTAGTTCAGAGAAGTCAAGTTTCATAAAAAAAAAAAAAGTATCTGATTACAGAGTAGCTTTTCAAGTTTTTCTAATGAGTACCACATCTTATCAACACCACAAAGTTCATGAGGGCTTGCTCTACTTATCAGTCTCACACCCCAGTACTACACTTTTGATACATCAATTTTCTGTACAGTGTACACTTTGGTACATCAATACATCAACTCTTTGTTGTTAGTTAAGAGTGAAAACTATAAAAATGTACAACTTAAGCAGCTTCAACAGTCATAAAACAAGCCTGAAGTGCACTTTAGTGGTCATCCATTTATTCTAAGTTTCATCAGGAAAGGTAGTTACAGATGAACACAAGTTAATTATCCACTTCCAGAACATTTTATCTGTATGCTGCACAGATGCATTCCCATGTGTTACTCCACACACAGAGCTTCTTCCTTTCTGACTCCTGGAGAGGCCCAAGGAAGTTAGGTAGCAGAGCTGGGGAAGGAGAGTTGCTTTTCATTTGAAATATTGTTAGTTACCCAACTGTTCTGTGTTACTAAACCATCAACAGAAAAAGCTTACAAAGCAGTCCTGAAAACCAAGAACTAAATACAGGGTCTTCAAATAATTTCAATGGAAGTATGAAAGTAGAGTTAATTTTCATTTCTGTCTATTAATTACGTCAAGTATTATCATGGGAAGGGAGAGGAAGAAGGTTGAGAACAGGTAAACAGTGAAGTACTATATACATATTACAACCTGTCAAGAAGCCTGTATCAAACAGTAAAAAGCTTCTGAAGTTTCAAAACTGTTTAAAGAAATTCCCATTTTATAAAAACTATTTTATCTGCCTGTACGTAACTTTAGGTATATCACTGGTGTGGCTTTTTAGATAAAAACTGCAGTTTGAAAATTACTTGAACTTTAATTAGATGCTTCACCTTGATCTGCTTTCTCATCCACAGAATACTTAAAGACCTTCTGAAGCTCTTCTGCTTGATTCCACTTACTAAGACCTCTTAATTCTGCAGCTTCCTTCTGCGAGCAGTGCTGTGCAATTACTTTCTTCTTAATGTCTTTCAGTTCTTCATAAGTAAAGTATTCCATCAACATTGGCTGAAAAACCTAAAGCAAAGGAAAAAGGAAGAGTCTGGTGCTGACAGAGATAGTCGATAATGCTACAAAGACCTATCAACGCAGAATTTCCTGTTTCAAATTCTCTCCAAGTAAAACATGTCATACATTAAATGAACCTAAGGACAGGACTATGGAAGTGTTGAGTTCCAACACTCTGCTTGCCAATGGATACCGCACAGGCCCAGGCAAGCTGCTTAACTGTTTTCCCCAACAGAAAAGGGAAGTGATTAAATTTGCTTAAACTATATAACTTCTTGAGGTACTCACATAGAAGGCAAAGTGGCAAAGAAGAAAACCATGAGAAAATACTTCCGAAGTCTGTCCAAGAGAAGATTTACTCTCTCTAGAAGATGCTTCCCAGTTTTTGGAGACCCATAAGTCATCAGACTGGCAGTACTAGTCTATGTTTCAAATATAGGTCAGAGGCTGTTTGGGAGTGTCAGTTTGAGTCATGAAGCACTGCTTTACAGACTTCTCTTTTTCCTTTAAGTTTTGGTAGGCATCCCCTTAAATATCTACCCACCCCAGTGAGCTTTTGTTAACCAATTTTTTAAAGGACAAGAATTTCATCATGAATTTTCAACATACTCACTGTTTCAGAATGTGTCACTTTGCAGTCGGAAAACAAAATAATGACACCACAGTCCTGAATGCAAATTGGTATAAGTAACAAAACCAGAGAATTGGGAAAAAAACCCTGAACCTCTAAGCCCTTTGTTTCTGTTATTCCAAACTCCAAGGAAGATCAGCATAATATCTGAGGAAAAATTTTACCTACCTCCTCCTCCTCTTTCATATGAGGAAGGAAATCCCTGGTAAAGGCTTCCAATCTCTCTTTCAGCTGTTTTGCATAGTTTAGCTGTTCGTATTCATTCTGAGAAGAAAGCAAAGATTTAACTATTACCTGATCTTGTCCATTGATTCAAGGATTGAACTGTTAAACAAGCCAGTGTTTCAAAGTAGAGCCCGTTATATCTTCCCCATGCATGCAGCATGTTCACTCTATTTCATGGTAGGAATGTGTTCACTTACAAAGTTTCACGACAAGCTGACAGTCTGTACCGGCCTGTTACTAGACAGAACAAACTATTCCCTTCCTGCCCGATTCCAATTTATTCTGCTATCAGATATGAATTAACTTGTCTAATCACATTTCTACTTTGGAGCAAAGACTGAAGTCTGCCAATCTAAAGTCTCACTCAAAGTTCAAAGTAGTACTTTGACTGTATTTTTACAAAACTCCTACTTTTACAAAGTAGAACTTACAGACTGATCTAAGTATTTGCACATTTTCCAAAATCATTATTCTACGATATAGCAGTTCCGCTTCACCTTTCCACTGCACACATTTTACACTGTTATTTTTCAACTTTAGCTTCCCAATTATAATCAGAATTTATTATCAGACATGCTCTATAGATTTACTTTGGAAATAGAAAGAACTTTTAAATAAAGATGTAACTGATTTCTGAATACTAAAGTTACACCAACCTCATCTATCAATGTGTTAACTTATTCTCTGTGCCAGTAGTAAGAAGCTGGTTCTGGAGTCTGCCCAGTAATTGCAACATACTGAAGTTCCTCATAGCTCTTACAGTAAATGTTGTAAGTTTTTCTTTTCAAACTTCTACAACATCAAGAAACCCTACCACAGTAAAAAGCTTATACCATCAAGTTTAATTTAAACTAACCACACTCAAAAAAGTTAAACAGTTGCTGTATCTAAGGAGACCTAGAGAAATGTTTTTCCACAGTTAAAAAGAGTACACTAGCATCCTATTAGAGAAGTGTATCACAAAGCCCAGTATTAAATTTCCTCGCTCCTTCACATTCCGTTTTCCAATTCATCAATGGAAACAACTTAAGACAAATTTCAAGGTTTAATACACACAGAGGACAAAAAAAAAAAAGTTATTTGCTGGATTCCCAGGTCAAAACCAGCTGTAAAAATGGAATTAGACTAAAATGGAATCAAGTAACTGCATATTTAATATTCCTCTTATGGAAATCATGGACCATGTATACTAGAACTGTTAATATGGTATGTCAAATTACTGGAGACGAGTGCAGGAAGGGAGAGTTAAGTTGGGTGCCCCAGAGGAAAGACGTGGCAGGACTGAAGCAGGATTCTACTGGAGAAGAATTTAACAAGTTTCAGTTGTGAAAAAGCCCGCTGGAGAAATAACATTTAGAGTTTCTTGAGGACTGGAACATCAACAGCATTACTGAGCAACGGATTACGGGAAGTAGTACATGACTCACTAACAGAATAAAACAATGCCTTTTTTTTTTTTTTAAAGTCCAGTAATCATCTCCATTTGTGACAATAATAGAATGCTATGTGCCACAAAAAAAAGGTACCCTGGGTTTCCTAACAAATTAATAAAAAACATCATTTGTAGAGTCAGAAATTGTTTGGGCCATTTAGCAGAGTAGTCTTTGTATTAGAAAATTCCACGTTGTCTCTTCAAAATACCTCCAATTATGCAGTGATAGACTTCTGTCACAAAATATACCTCTGAAAAGAACTTTTACTAGAATTTTAGTAACTGCTATGAATGGCAAAAGAATTTGTGTTTCAGATTGGAAAATTTTCACTACTGTATCAAACAACCACAAATGTTTCTTCTTCCTCCTTAGTCTGTGTAGAGCATTAAGAAAAGTTGAGGCAAACTAATAGATAATCACAGCATGTTTTCCTTAGAAGACAAGTCTTTCTTACACTCTGCTTACCTTTACATTCTTCAATCCTTTCTCAAAGAGGCTAAGCATCTCTGAGAGTTTGTTGTCCGAGTGTACATTGTACACTGTTCGGCTGCGTTGCTGAAGTAAACCAATGATACACTCATTTTCAATCTGCTCATGCATTTTAAATTCCTTGAATGTGGCATAAAGAGACTGCAAAAGAGCCCGAAAGTCATTGTTGTTGGAGAAGTTGGTCTTGGATAGCTAGAAGAAAGAAAAGCTCATTAAAAAAAAATAAGAAATTAATGAAAATCACATCAAGGTCAAGTTAAATCCTTAGAACAGGTATTAGGTCCAGTTAATCATTGTTCCTGTTACTTACAACACAAAAGCTGAGAACCTTCAGTTTTATACAGAAAACTGGCAAACATAAAAATTGAATTTGCAATTCATGCAACTCGCTTCAAAGACATCAAACATTAAGAGTAATGAATGCTTTTAATTTCAATGTTCAAGCTTAACAGATAAAAATCAGATTCAAATGCAAGATAGGAATACATAAACTGGTATTGTATTTGAATAGTAACTTTCACATAGTTTATCTAATTGGTACATTACACCATTATTTAATACGACTTCTTCCAGAAGTGGGTAGAATTAATACTAGCATTTGAATACTACAGATTAACAAATATTTATATGATAACCCTATTAATATGACTATTTATTCACAGGATTCATGATTATTTTAACCTTCATGACTGACTTATTCGATTTTTATTAACAGGAACCAACAAATTCTACATAAACCCCTCAAACTTTTTTAAAAACTCATTATGCATGGTCATTTCATGTAAAGGTTTTAATGTAAGAGGAAACGTAAAGCCATTCATACCTGAATTCTGTTAACTCCCCAAAATAAGTTAACAGAGCAGTTTTACTAAAATGTTGTGTTTTGTGAATGAGGTATAAGTAAACTAAGGGATTTAATTGCACAATTCCCTCATTTCCAGTGGCAACTACAACTGCATTTCCTATCACAGGCTCTGAAGAAAAAAAAAATTAAGCTAAAAATTTTACAAATAGTGCAAATAACTAATGATAGCTACAGAAGTTTAACAAAGCATAAGAAACACAATAATGCACACTGTAAAGAAAAGCATGCTACATTTAATCAGACAAATTCTGAAGGCAGCTGTCTTATTCCACATGAAGGAACAGAGCTTAAGAAAACAGGAAAGTAGTGTTAACTTTTTAAAGATCATCCTTGAGAGAACAATGCACTTACAGCACTAGCTTTAAGAAGCTAGTAGAATCAAAGTTGTGTTAAGCAACAAACAAATCTTGTGAAACACCAAGATAAGCAAATGTAGAAAGATTTCCTGGTAGAAAACAATGCAATCTCCCCATCCCGGCAGGTAACTGAAAGGCTTAGCCACTTTCCCAGATCTACATTTTAGTAGTAACTAAGAAGCCATTACCAGATGCCCCTGGGCCTACCTTTAGGGACACATTATCCACAAGGAACGCCGAGTCCTAACAAGTGAATACAGGCTACACTAGCTGTGGGAAAAGGTCTCCAATGGACCGTGAACCAGAAAACAAGAAAAAAATCTAGACAGCACAGAGCTCCTGATAACACAGTACTGCCATTTTTACATATGTATAGTCGACATAAGCAACAATATATTTTAAAACTGCATTTCCAATTGGTGAACGTTGAAAAACAGTATTTCTTTTCCATTCTTATGTTTTATTCCACGTGCAGCTTCAGGAATCATAGCCTACAGCAGTATACAAGAGCAAGCATTCTAAAAATAAAAATATTTTAATTCAGAAAACAAGCCACTGGAATAGTCATAATATAAAGATTCTGGAATCTAAGGATTCTACTAGAAACGGGAATCTGAGACATATGTTCACACATAATACTTGCATACATCAAAACCAACCATGAATCAAGGTATCTAAAATTTCTATTGTTTAAAAAACCCAAATGTACTTATTCATTCTGACATTGCATTGCCACTTCCTGGCAACCACTGGCAATGCAACCAAAACACGCTGGACATCTGCCAAGTACTTATGCAACTCCAAGTCTGCTGTGCATACTGTACATTACACGCTGTACATACGAGCAAAGCTACTGTCATTATGGGAAAATAAACTTACTTAGCCTCAGCAGAGAAAGAAAACAGGGCAAAGGTAAGGGCTGGTTTGGGGTTTTTTCCCCCAGTATCTTTTAGACCACAAAGATTAGTGTATTTGTGATGCACTGTTACGTACATATCACAAACGGGAAAAGATCGTGGCTCTGAAGACCATTTCTATCCTATGCTAAGCTCAGAGAATGCAATATACAGAGCAGTGGCACTACATGAAACTAATGGTTAGGCTTTCTACACTGAAAGACAGAAGTCTGAACAAGCACAGGAGATTGGTACAACCTCTTCAGGATAGCCTCCTGACCTCCAGCTATTTGTGATTCAGACCTCAATAATGGTGCAGTTTGGTTTCTAAAGTAGCAATTCTCTTCATCAAGGTCTCAAAATTGTTCATTCTACCCATAACTACCCATAAAGATCCACAATACATGAAGTCAGTCCCCAAATACCCTTTTCCCCAAGAATGCCATTTGCTCCCAAATGCTTGGCATTTTGATAGATGTAAAAATGTAAACAAGGCTGCTGATGTGTGTAACGGTAAGGTTAAACAAAACTACTCTACTCTGCTGTTCAGCTTAAAAATCCCCACAGAACTGGTCCTGATACAAAATTGCATCTTCTCATCCTCCTCATTCAAAGTTTGAAATTTTCAGTACCCAAAAGCTTCCGTTGAACCTACCTATTAACACCCACAAATCTGGAATAAATAAAGAATCCATTTGTACATGCAATTTAAGAATTCCTGTTACAAATGTGTTGTTATATAAGCCACTATAACATGAAACGCTTGCATATTCACCTCTGCTACTGAGGCTTCCAGCAGATATCCAGGAGATTAGGAACTATGGAGAGGATATTGAAGTTTAATGACTGTACTTGAATCAGAAATTTGTACTTTAAAAAGGTTAGCTGAAGCTGAGAAAAAAACTGGCTTTTCAGAGGACAGGTAGCCTAGCAACAAAGTCACTCGGTCAGATTTGTAATTTCATTACCAAGACTGATGAAGTCTTATGACCAGGACCAAGACCATTAACAGACAGCAGCTGCTCCACTCTGAGGTACACTTTTCACCAGCTTTACACAAGGAAAACTAGTGCAGGAGTTTAGCAGTGGAAAAGAAAACCACCATCACCCAGACTCAGACACAGAATCCCAAGAGAATGGCAAAGAAGAGAAAATGGACTGTATTAAACATATTTGCTGACTGGTCAAAAGTACAAAGCACAGTGCATGTGTGATCCCTGACCAGGCTTAAAACACACTATGCTAATGTGATTATCACAGCCACAGGTGTTAGAAATACCTGGGAGCTTTCTGACTTTTGAAGACATGCTTAAGCAATTGTAAGTACAGCACAACTGTTCTTCTTTGGAATGCAAACTCTAACTGAGGAACAGTACCACATGAGAAACTGTCCTGCCTCCTGAAGCCTCATGAAATCTAAGAATTAAACGTAATCCCAACAGCCTCAGCAACAGGCCAAACAACAGACAGTGAACTGCCCTGCAAATTCCATCTGAAACACTTCAGAGACTTTTGGCTGATGCACGCATACTCTAGAAGTAGCCAGGAGCTGTTACATTCAATATTAACTTTATTTATTAAACCCTTATTTAAAAAAAAAAATGCATTTCAACTGGGGAAGGCACATCAACAATCCAAAGGCCACCGTGGTGCCAGCAGTGAACCACGAGGTTGCAAAACTTATCAAACCTATTCCAAGTAACAGCATGACAAGGTTAAAGAAGTTAAAAGTGGCTGCAAATTCACAAACTGCTTTATTTCAAGTGAAGGTTTTCACCATCAGCACCTCTTAACTTCTGAATAACCACTAACCCTAAAAATTCAGTTTGGCATGTAAAAAAAATGGAAAGCAATTTTTTCCTTCATTTTCATGTATCATCACAAGTAACATTTTTGATAGGTCATTCCTATATATTATGCTTTCCATGTGCAACCACTGAGCTCATTAAGACCTATACAAGCAGCCGATTAACACTGAAGTGAAATAAAAATATAGTATTTTAACATTATTTAATATAGTAATTTGATATTGTAAATATTATATGTATATATATATATATAAAAAAACTAGGTTTCTACCACTAGTTATCACAGCGGATTTAAAACTCATTTAAAAATGTATTTTTCATTATGGAGCCGGCAGACCATTGACTAAAAAACCTTAACATTTTTGGACCAGAATAGTACCGGCGGGGGGGAAGCAGCATGGCATTACTAGCTAGCTACAGCTCTTCACTCTTAGATTTGTAGGTATCGTGTCTGCATACGCAATAGCACTAAAATTCAAAGGACAGGAACTTGAACTCTGCAGATATCTCAGTTCTGTAAGCAAGAAAATGGAAGGGACAAAGACCAGCAAAAGGTGTGCCTGTGTCAACATGGAGAGCATGCAGTTTCATGTTATACTTAATCTGCTTTAAATTAGGGGGTAAGGATAGAGGAGGAAACACCCAGAAGCAGCAGCCCTGCCCCTCCTTCCAGCTGTATAATCCTACCACTTCCCTGGAATATGCTCTAGCAATTACACAGCTGCAAGATTAACCCATTTGGTGTACCGATCCAGTAAGAAGCTGCACCTTTTTAATGGGTTAATTTTTCACCTGGTCAGTGTGCTAGGCTGACCGACAGCCTGCAATGACACCCAGTTACATGCAATGTCTTATTTAGGAATCCACAAATTAATTTTGTATTGTTCCCAAGAAAGAACTATAGTGCCAAGGTAGCCTAGCAAAAAGGATGACACTCCTCACTATCACCTGCAACTTGGCCTGCTCTTTACGTAGAAGTATATAAGGTGAATATTAACGAGAATTAGCTAAACTGCTTCACACTCCAGCTGTTTGGATGTATGAAGCCTTGAATCAGAGCATACAGGTTTTCTACCCTGGGTGCTTTTCTTGGCTGTGGGTCAACCCAAAATGATAGTAATTAGTAAGGCAGGCAGGAAGGACAGATCTAGCAGAACCCAACAAGAAATCCAAAACTTTCAAATGCCCATCTGTCTGTCATCTTCTCTATATAATCCTGTCCTCTATGTCATCTCATCAGTTGCTTTGCAGCTTAACTGAAATCTTTTCATAGTCTTTCAAAAAAAAAAAAAAAAAACACACCAAAACCAAAGAGAAAAAAACAACCCCAAACATTAAGGCACTTTTTTTTTTTTGCCACCCACACCCCACCCCCCCAAAGAGCATAGGCAACAGGGCAGGTACAATCTTGTACTCTCTGTTTTGAAAGGCTAAGGTCAAGCTGATAAATGGCAAGCATAAGCGCACAGTGGAGGTGGAAACAAACTGCTGTGTTTTCATTTTTATTAGGGTCTTTCATATCACTCTCGTACTACATAAGTAGTCAATTTTGTCTAATGAACACCTGTAGTTCAGTTTTGAACCATGAAGGACTTTTCACAGAGAGATATAAACAACAACACAGGAACGACTGCACCAAGATTTTCAGTGACGTAATTGCTACAAGTGTCAGGCTCCCTTGAGGACCGTGGCAGAAAGCACAGCTCAGGAAGCACCGGTAAAATCAGCTAACCCTCCTCCACCCTGTGGCTTCAGTAAGTAGTCTATCAGGGACAAAGAGATACAGGCTGTCACCAGATCTGTGGAGATTAACCCAAAAAACATTCAAGAAAAATCTCGTAAGGATATGAAATACAAGGACCTCAAATAAAAACATGATGGATGATGAACACTTGCAGTGATGCTGTTATTTAGGTATCTGTGCCACAGCATTTCTCATATACATTCTAGATGGGCACAGATACAAGACTCCTCTCCAGCCTTACATCGTCACAGAGATAGGTTCCTGCTGAGACCTGGCCTTTTGGCCTTCTGTCAGGACATTTCTGAAGTCTCAAGAGTGGAATAGCAGCCTCAAGGCTCCTCTCCACTCTCCTACAGCAATAACTCACAAACTACAAGCATAGCAATACCTTTGCTTCTCGGAACCAGTCTCACTGCAATTTCCTAACACCACTGATGTTGGGCACTGGAAAAATTCACCACAATCCATCTTGGGCACTAACTACAAAAATAAAAAGCCAAGTACCTCAAGAATTACAACATATGGTCTATTTGATCAGTTAAAGCATATCTTAATATAACTGCATAAACCTGTTTGAACACCAATACACATTAATTACAGTCTCTAGCTTTAGAAGGCATCTGTTTCTTCGGGGGGGTTTGTGGTGGGTTTTTTTGGTGGTGGTTTTTTTTTAGTGCCAGAGAGTAGGAGAGAATAAACTGCCATTGCTTAAAGCAGGGAAGGGCAAAGGTGGGTTATTACTGCTCTCCAGGGCAGACTGGAAGAGAGGACAAACATCAGATCAATATGTGAAGGGTGAACAGAAAACTTTTTTCCTACAATTTGAGGGCAAAAATAGGTGCTAAGCAATAACTTGTGAAAAAAAAACCAGCTCCTGTGTCTGGCATAAGAAGATACCCCTCAGGTTTTTCTTGTGAAGGAAAAAAAAAAAAAAAAAAAAAAGACAAAATGGCAAAGCATCTGATAGGCAAGAAAAAATGGGTGTACCGCCATACATGAGATAAAGAAATGGTGAGAAGGTTTGAGGTGGCAACATGAGCTAAAAGCATCCTGAAAAAAGGAGCAAAATTCCTGTGCTGGTCTGAAAAGCCTCACTTAAACTCCAAACATGTTTTATCACTGTTGTCTCCCATTTCAGACCTCCTTTGGCACTTCACTTAAAACACACTTGCTTTAAAATGAAGATATTTAAAACACATTGTCACTTCCAGATTCATCTTCAAAATATTCTTCTGCATGAAAAATGAATTCAAAGCTGTCATTTCCCAACAGGTATAGCAAGAAGTTACTAAACTATTCAGCATCCAGAAGCTAAGATGGAAAGATGACTGGTAGAGTTTCTGATGGAATAGTTAGAGGCATGGACAGCAAACTGCTCACCTATCTCTGGATGCTAATGAGGAGGTTTGATTTCCTTCTGTCTTCTACCTGCACTGTAGCCCATCGTTTGCATACTTATTAACACTAAGCATCCTGAGTTTATTCATACTAAACATAGGTGAAGGCAAGTGCTCAATGACACAAAATGTCAACTGGTAATAACCAAATACTATGGATTTCAAAATCAACACAAATATATTTAAAGCAGCAGTGGAAAATGAATGGCAGGGTACTGAAATACTGAAAAAGGATTTCAAAGGCAGAATGAAAGCTTTAACATTTGTTGGCTAAAACCAAAAAGAGACATCTTCATGGAACAGTAATTTTCTGTTCTCAAGGACATTAACTGAAAAATACTTGACTTTGAAATAAATAGAAAGTCAGAATGTTGATAATTTTTTTCTAGTTTTTCAGATTTCAGTCCCCCTTGCTGCCACAAAACGTGTAATCATAACGTGGTCATATAATTCCCTGCCCAACACTTTACAACATCAATTCAACTTAATTTGGGAGTATTTTTCATCCTAAAATGGTTCATCTGCAATATTCTTATTATAAGAACATCACAAATTTAACAGATTAAACCAATTCATTCTCTTTAGCAGAGGCCAAAGCTTGCAAGGAAGAAGAACAACTGAAGCGCAATGCTGAAAGACACAAAAGTTAAAGAGAAATGCAAGTTATCAAAAGAAACTATTATTAGGAAATAAAGGAAGGAACTTTTTAGCTATATGGAGTTTTGAAAAAAATCCTATCAAAATAACCAAGAAATTTCCACTGCAGGTAAGTAGAACAGAACAGCCTTAGACTTCAAACGAGGATGGCAGAGGACACAGAAAAACAGCAAAAAAGACTATTATACTTAGTTAGAAGAAGAAAAAGGATACTTTAATTCAACTATTTAACAGGAAAGGCAGAGATGAGAACAGCAAAATTAAATATCGTCTGTTAAAGGCTTCATAACAGAATTAATTGCAAAAAATATTTATGGCAATTAATTTTTAACAAGGAGTCAGAAGCATAAGCTAAAAAAGAAAAATACAAGTTAAATATTTATACAAGTTCAATGTATTCAAGCCAGCAGACATGACAAAATTGATCTGAATTTCCTGGAAAAACTAGCCAAAGTAATTATTGAACCATGAGAAATAACTGCAGAGATCTTTTGTAGAAAGATGAGATCACAGAAGACTCAAGTCAGGCAAACAGAAGAAGGTCCTTAGATGGCTTTGATCCAGCACCCAAAGGTTTTACAATAAAGCTGAGCGATTAAAGCAGCAGTTTACTTCTGCGATGGTTAAGAATCCTGTTCCCTCTTCCAATACTGTCAACCTGTTTCTGGAGCTTGTTTGACCTCCTAGCGAGCCAGTTTTACTGAATCACCTTTTGCTTCAGTGCACTACATGAACTAGCTGCTCATCAAGGGGCCAGACAAGCACAGAGGATATCAACAATTAACTCTTCCAACAGCAGCTAGCTGTTAGATACACTCAATCAGTTTTGAGAGGCTGACAGACATGAGAACACATCACTCATCACTGATAACTGCATTACAGCATTTAAAGCACAATTTTTCCTATTCCTTTTCCTAAAGCAGCCTAAATTTGCTGAGTAATGCTATAACACAAAGATTGGAAACATTCTTTGGCTGCAACAACTCCACAGGACAGCAGGAAGTTTGAAATCCTGTACCAGGTGTCTTATCTCTGGGGAAGGCCCAGCCAAAATTTAATTGCAATGCATATCTAGACCAGAGTCTGCTGCTTGAGTAACCCTGATCTTGAAGCTGATAAGTAACAATCGGCCAGCACAGATTTGTTTAGAAAAAAAGAATGTGATTTCCTTTTGATAAGATAACCAAAGACAAAGACAATACATGTTAGAGATCATGATTTCTCTAAGGTTCTTCATACTGTTTTGCCTTACAGCAAACTAATACAGTCCACAGGAGATGGTAGGGTAGCTCAAGCACTTGCAAACAGTGCTCAAGCCATAGGACCAAGCTTCCACCCAAACCACAATGGTATTTTCAATACACGATTAGTTGAAATCTGTGCTGCCTCATGAGAGATACGATGCTTTCAGCCACTGCTAGTAAAGCAGGAAAGCTGGTAATACACAAGTAGCACACTGACTGCAGGAAACACACGATCATAATGCGACAACAGAAACAGCTTCTATTGGACATCGACATGCTGACTTGGACAAGTGCATATTTCCACATGCAGGATAAAAGTCCAATGAAAAATATGAAGGGAAATTTGAGTATCAGTCCTCAGAGAAGCACAAAGCAAGTATGCTGCTGTTTAAAAAAAAAAAAAAAAAAAAGACTGCAGAACACCACATCCAAAACACATCTGCTCTACTCAACATCAACAGTGTTCAGTTTTGCACAACAGATTTCAGGAAAACACAGACATAATTAGGCTGAGGTTTCACAGTAGTTTAAGCCAATCTAGTTGCTGGCTGTCACAGTCCCACCCTCCGCCTCACATTGGCTTCAACACTCATCTGACCAGTGCTTGCTGGCAGCACTACATCAGCAGAAAAACTACCCTGCTTCAAAAAAAAAAAAAAAAATGTTTTCTGCCAGCTAAGAGCCTTTGTGAATCACTTCAAGTGCTGATGGGAGCAAGAAAGGCACACAGACCTAACAGCAGCAGTTAGACAGCTTAAACAGTTACAGAGTGGCAGCTGAGTCCTGACAAAAGCAACAAGTACACTGAGGTGCAGAAAGCACGACCCACACGATGAAATGCAATTAATCAGTTTGCTTAGGCCAGAAAACAGGTAAAAAGATGGAAGACATGGCTACAATCTGCAAATCAGCACAAGATCTTTCTGAAAACGAAGAATGGTTCACTAGAGATAAGAAAACAGCATTTGCTCTGTTTGTAGCAAAGATGACGTCAGGCATTAGGAAAAACATTTTAACTATAAAGACTGTCTGCTGTAGCACTCCACTGCCTACAGGGGGGTACATGCTCTGAGGACTTAAGAGAATCTACTTTAGAGTAGGCAACAGATTTGGTAACTTTGTGGATTTCCTTACTAAACACAATTTTAGTTATTATTATCCAAGTCCAGGGCACTGTGTACAACGCAGGTAAAAATGCCATTTGAGAATGCAGCAAACGTACAGTGGGATCTCTGCTAGCAACAGTTAAAAAAGTAGGATAACTTTCCTAATGCACCAAACATCTTAAATGCCTGATTCACTGTTCTGTCTCACATCAAGTCCTGGAAAAACAAAACAAACTGTGTGCCTCTGTCCTAATGGATTATTTAAGTACCTACACATTACCCATCAGTAATATTATAGTTGTTCCCCTGAAAAGGAAAGCATGGATGCATCCATTTTACCCTCGCTAACATTTCGGGGAAATTAATAAATTCAGCCACTATATTCAGCAGCTATGTTACAGCGTACAAGGAACATGAGGAATAACAGGTAACACATAATTCACAAAATTAAAGACCCCTCAAGGACGAAATAAATTTATAAAGAGCATGGCTTTAGAGATTATAATTGCCACGTAAGCAGAACTACAGTCTTATCTAATTACAGCATCTCAATCACACAAGAAGGAAAGTCAAACAGTTCAGAGTCTTCTCTGATGCAAAGCAAGCATTACTCCAATACAAAGGTCATTGGTCAGGCAGAGTCTCCAAATTCTGAAACAGGGTTAAAGGATGCCGGATTAAATACTTTGAAGAAAGTGTCGTTCATTCATGCTTGCACTTGTTCAAAAGAAAGAAGTAGTAAGCAAACTCCTGTATAAATTTTTTGAGAAAATAAGAGATTATGATCATTACAAACTGTGTAATTTTAATCAAATTTGCAATATTTAGGAAAACCGATCATTCCTGCACAGGCAGTTTCATTTTTATCAAGTCACAGCAAAACTGGCCAAAACTTTGTGGGAGGCTCAATAAAAGTGGCAGAAATGCCTCTCTAAGAACAAAACAGTATCCGGAGGTTCAAACAAAACCTGTTCAGCTGTTGTTGACAATATGCTAATACAGTTGCTATGGGCAGGGGGAAGAAAAGTCCTAGTTGTTTGTTTCCCTTCATGTAAAATCCACTTGTTATCACAAGTTTTCATGCTGCCACAGATTAAAAAAAATAAACTTCACTGCAAATGCACTCACAGATAAAAGGCAAAGTGAAAAGACACAAGGTCTCACTTTCTCCTCCCTCTCCCCAGACCCTCTGCTCAGCCTGTTCAGTTACCTAACCCAGCAAAAAAACGCTCACATTTTCTCTACCTAGTTAGCAAACTGAACAGGCTCACACAAAGGGACCTGGTGACCCCCCCAGCAGTACAAGGTGGCCTGTGGAACACAGGGGAAGCAAGCAAGAACTCCCCCATCCCGTTGGCAGCAAGCAGTAAGCTGTCATAGTGTCTCCCAGGTAACTTCACCCTCCTTTTAAATGTCTGTTAGCCAATCTGGTTCTCCAAACAAGCCCTCCAAGCCCAGAGATGGGAGGCACTACTTCTTTCAGTGCCAGTGCTGGCATTGAAGTGTTTGCCCAAAGCCCTTCCATCGTGCCCAGAGCTGCTGCTGCAAAGTTTGCCTTTCAGGTGACACATCGGCCTTGATCACCAACTACTCTGATGCAAGAATAAAAATTACTTTTGTCCACGAGTAAAATTACATATATACGAAACAAATTAGAAGAAAACCTACTCAGGGTATCTTTTAAGCTACTCAACAGTTAAACACTGCGCACACAAACGCGCACACAGCGGCTCGCAGCCTCCCAGCGAGAACTACGCGCAGCATCGGCCCCTGGCCGACACCGGTTAGTTACAGAAGGCGGCGGGACGCGCTGCCTGCCCACCACGCCGCGCCCCTCGGCACCACGGCCCCGCCGCGGCCCGGGGCCGCCCGCCTTAGCGGCGGCTGCTGGCCCCGCAGCCCCCTCCCCAGCCCCGGGGCAGCCAGCCCGGGGGGGGGGGGGGGGGGGGGGGGGAGGGCCGGCGGCCCCTTCCCCGCGGCCCGGCGAGGGGAGGCGGCGGGAAGGCGTGGTCCCCGCCGGGGAGCGCCGCTCCCCCCAGCCGAAGGGAGCAGGACGCCCAGAGGGGGCCGGCGCGCAGCCCCGCTGGGGCACCAGGAGGCAGGGGAGCCCCGTCCTGGCTCTGAGGGGGCCGAGCGGGGCGTGGGGCGCGGCGGGAAGGCGGCCCCGCCGGCCCCGCTGCCCGCGGCGGAAGGGCCGGAGCCCGGGAGCCCCGCAGCAGCGGTGAGAAGTTGCCGGCGGGGCCAGGGCCGGGGCGGCGGGGCGCTGACAGCTGCGCACTCCCCAGACCCTCCCTCCCGCCGCCGGGGAGCAGGGCGGAGGCCGTCCCTGCCCGCTACCTTGTCGCAGTAGAGCCCCACGAGCTGCTTCATCCGCCAGTGCGGAGCCGAGAAAACATCCACCTCCTCAGGGAAAGGAGCCATGTTCTCCCCATAGAGCCGCGGCGCTAACGGCGGCGGTAACATCCGCCCCGCGCATGCGCGGCTGCGCCGCGGAGGGCGCCCCGCCGGCCCCAGCGCCGCGTGACGGCAGCCGCCCCGCGAGCATGCGCGGCGCCCCCACCCCTCCCGCGGGCGGCGGCGGCCTGGCCCCCGGCGGCACCGGGCTGGCACGGCGAGTGCGGCTGCCCCGCCGTTGTGCGCGGCCGGCAGCGCTCAGAGCCCAGCCCTGCAAAGTCCCGGGGGCGGGCGGGCAGCACCCGGGGCATGGCCGCGGCCCGTGGTGGCGGGCCCGAGGCCCACCAGGTGACTGGGCACGCCGGGGGCGCAGCGGTATTTGCGCCTTAAATCGGAAGGAATTGAGAATTGTGCGTTTACGTGAAGAAAACTCACTGCATCCAGATAAACTGAGGGGATGGCAGTGTGAAGAGCAGTGTCCGCTGTGGACCTGGTGTTTGCGAGGGAAGGCACGTGATGTGCCCCAAACCAGGCTGGAGCCGCCGGGAATGTGTGACCGGCTGTTCCCAGGGTTTGTGCCAAATCAGCAGCGTTAAATGCTGCTTGTGTGTAACATCCAAGACAGAACGAGCAGGAACACCAGCCTTTGACGCTCAGCGATTAAAAAAAAGACTTGCTTATCAGACCTGAGGTTACACAACTCTTCTACAAAAGGTGTAACTGCCAGACAGGTGGTGAGGTGGAGTAAAGCTGTTGACCAGCATGGCGGTGTGGCGTAAATGTCCCAAAAATACATTGTCAGACACACAATAAACGCAACGGACCTTTCTGACTGAAACCTGTCCCTGTGCCAAAATCTGTGTTGCAGGTATTACATAGATCGCAAGCTAGCTAGTTTATGGATGTGAGCAATTAATTGTAAACAGACTGAAATTTTTCATGCAAAGCCATGCATACATTTTTAGTCCAGTATTCCTCAACATACTAATGCTTGGGAATAAAGTGCAAAACTGTTGCTGGTAAAGGCCGTAGACAGTGATTTAAGGAGAGATCACATTATGAGGGTTATCTAGATTACACTGTGCACATAATCTTTTTATCTCTTTAAGGAAATGAGGCTTAAGCAATTGCAGTATTGGCTGTTTTCCGTTCATCCTTTCCACCTCAAAGGACTTTCAAACACACTGGCCTACTTAGGCATATTTGCAAATGTGTACACGTCTTGGAAGGTTAATTTCATGCAACTTTGGGGCAAAAAAGCAGTTACACGTGAGAGAAGAAAAGGCGGGCAAAGCACAGGTGCCATGCAGCTGGCCAGCCACCACACGGTTGTATTTACCGCTTGGCTAGTAAGCCCGGCTCTGGCTTTGGGCTGGTGCATTTCTTGCACAGAGAGTGTATCGTAGCATACAAGGGAGCGGGTGAGACCTCGGGTTACTGCTGTAGGTAGAATTGTGCACTAAATACACAAACCATCAATAAACAATGTTTGGTGAATTTCATTGCTTACAGAGGAGCTTGTTAATGTGAACAGTTCCAAGGTCGTCTTTCCAGGCCTAAAGCATAGAGTCATACGCAATGTGGCATATTCTGGCAGCAGTTCATGCCTGAGTAATAATAGGGGATTAATATTCCCACCTGTAACACCACCTTTCTGCTGGAAGTTACCACTCCCATCTGATAGAAATGACAAGAGAGAACACGTCCTTTCCTCATCTTCCAGGGCTTCAGAACATAAACATATGCTGAATTTCGTGCTTGTTTGAGTTAATACTCAGTTTGTGAACTAGAGTATATTCAGAGCAGATATGCTGCCAATTTTGCTAACTCTGCTTCATGGACAATAACCTTTTCTCGGAGCGAGGGGCAGAGAGCAAGGGTCAGTGGTCTGTATCCAGTGTGAATTGCCAGAGCCTGGGAGGCAGGGTGGACAGCCTGTTTGTGGCAGTGAAGTACAATACTGTAAGATAAAGTCCCTGATAATGGGATTAAATTACTGAATTTTTCATGGACGAGTTTAAGAGGAGACTTGGTCATTTTCTACAAGAATTTATATGGAGGGAAGTTTTCTGAGGGTAGAGTTCATTAACGTAACAGAACAAGACACAGCTCCAATGACTGGAAGCTAACGATACACAAGTTCAGGCCAGAGATAAGGTCTGACTCTTAAGTTTAGCCATCACGTAAAGTATTTAAATCAAAACTAAGAACATAAATTAAAAATGGCTGTGCTGAGTCAGGTCAGAGGCCCTGCTGGCTCAGTGTTGTGTTTTTAGAAGTGGCCAGTGAGGAAAGGGAGCTCCACAGGGGATGAGGTGGGGATCCCAGCAGTCCTTTGATTCATTTCCATTGCCTCTAAGGATCTTATGACAGATCGTCTCCTTTTTTGGACAACACCATGAGCAGCACCCACATCTTCTTCACAAAGCTGGTGAGTTCTAACCTGGTGCGTGCGTGGAGAAAAGCCGCAATGGCTCTATCTGTATAGAGAAATACAGATAAACTCTGTATCTATCTTTATGTTTTTTCAACTTCTATTTTAAGCAGAAGTTTTAGTCTTGAAACAAAAATCAGTAACAATTTCTGCCTTGTTCTATATAGACCGCATCAGTGATGGCTCTAGTTTCTGTTAGCCCTGAAATTACTGAACAAAATTTGGTTGCGGCAAAGCTGATAATAATAATAATAATAAAATGTTTACTTGCATGGATTATTGCACTCTCTAATCCTGAACCAAAGCAGTGACTTGAAACTGTTTAACATGCTCGTGCCCTATCGGCATGGCCTTGTTTCAGAGAAATAGGGAGAAAAAGCATCAGAGAAGTAGCTGAAGTACAGCATTTGCTGTGTTTCCACCATATAAAGCACAACATTGCACATCCATTTCTGGTTAAATCTGGCTTTCCTGAAGACTCTGCTGCAGGTAACAAACCAACTGGTTATTTTTGTCACATTTACAGGAGAAATCCATCATCAGCAATTTACTGGATAATTAGCAAGATTTTGCCTTCAGCAAAATCCATCAGCTGAGTACCAGTGCATCAATATAAGCATGACACTATATAAATAAGTACATAAATAATAAAGATATATATATTCACTGAGGCATGGAGCTTGTTTAATGGAAAAAGAAAAAGAGCCAGAATGTTCCTCAGAAATGAGTCCACTGGCAAATTACTCTTAAGGTTGAAAAAATACTTCTTTTTTTAAAAAGGGGGAAAAAAAGTAGTGTGGTTGTATTTGCAGCAGTGTATACCACAGAACAGTTACAGTGAAGATTAGATTAATTGATGCCATTTGATGATCTAACAAAGTGCTTAGGGAAGAGATGCTGGAGGAAGAATAAGAGTAAACAGAAGTTGAAGAGATTCCTTCAGTGCACAGAAAGTATGTCTGAATCCTTTTGGTTCTTGTTATGATTGATTCCTGCCTGCAGGGTGGTTTTGTTCATGTAGACTTTAAACATGTATCATCACACCAAAATGTTGCTGTCAGTATCCAGGGGAAAGCTGGGAAAAGGGCTGACGAATGTTACCCCTGTGCAATACAAGATCACCTGAGAATTTGTATATTTATGCAATCATTACCTGTATATTTCAGGGGTTTTTTTCTTGATATGTATTTCAGCATGTTTTTCAGCCATTAGAGAAATATGTGCAAAAAGTATAGCCTTTTTAAAATTAAAAGAAACTGGTCTGAAACATGTTACTTGCATGTTTTAAGCACCGTGATGTTTTAGAAAGGTGTAGCGTGGCCATGAATATTAAGCCGACCTAAGGCATTGTAAATACTGAAGTGCTACAGGCTTTTTCTCACTTCACGGAAATACATTGTAATTCTTCCCAGTTATCACCAGGTGGCAATACCGTGACCGTAAAAGTCTTATTTTTCTGAAGGGGCAACAGACATGAGGAAGTGATGTATCCCTGTGCTGCGATCGTTCCAGGAAACAGTTAGATTGCAGTCTCCAGCAAAGTTCAGATTACGGTCTAATTTCATCTTTTGTGTACAAAGCTATAGCCAGTATTGAAAATCTTAAACATTAGGCCTCCAGGTTTCCATTTAGATTGTCATTTAACACTGGTTTGGGGTTTTTTCTTTCTTTTTTTTTGAAGAACTTGGGTTGTCAAGAATTCATGATGAAAAGCCTTTTTCTGTCTGTCTTGCTAGTCTCTGTACTGTTTATGAACAGCTCAGAAGTGCAGGGAAAGAAATGGAAAGGCGAAGGTACAACGCTAAACCTGGAAAATATTGTCATCGGAAGATGCTATGACTATATTAGAATTGTGAATCCTGCTGTTGGGTAAGTTTTGCTTGTTTCTGGATTAGTTTTTTATGTTCTGTACAGAATGGCTATTCATCAGAAGCCTGATGTTTTGCTCCTAGCCATGAAAGCAATCCTATCAAAGCCAACATGCTTGTAGCTGTCTAGAAACAAAAAATGAACTTTGGTGGATGTCATTATAAAAATAGTGTAATTAAGGCTAGATTTGTAATCCTTCAACTTTTTATTTCACATTTCCCTCCCCACCCCACCCCCCCTGCCCTCCCCCACACTAGTGCCACAATATTCTGTAAGGAGAACAGCGTGCAGAAATGGTGGAGATAGTGTATCTGAAGTACCAAATCTCTGACAGTGCTCCTGGGAAGACCAGCTTTACTTCACATGCCTTGTATGTCAGGTCATGTAAAGAAGGAAAGCACTACACTATAGCTATCCTGTGGTACTGAAAGAGACTGTGTAGCTCATCCACCTGAAAAATCAGGTTAACCTGAAAAAAGTTATCAGCTGCTGAAGTATGATTACCATGAGCTTTCACTGAATTGTGTTAATTCCCCGGAACTGGAGGTTAAGTCAGACACTTGGTTAAAATGCCACTTTTTCTGTCTTCCTCACATTGTTTGGTCTTCAGTGAAAAGGAAAAAAGCCCTAAGAAGGACAGTCTCCTGGAGTTCAGTCCTTTATTCTGCCCCTAAATTTTTTCCTGATAGTTTGAAGAGGTATTTGCAGAGAGGACTTGGCAGGGTTCCTGCAGCATTGAATTGTGATCTTAAACGGGGTTAGATTGTGTTGCATAGTATCAGCAAGTATCACCTCCTTCCCCCAACCTCCCATTTTCATTTCCTGCTGCAAAAGAGGAAGATACAGGACTGAAAACAGGTTCACGGCTTTTAACAAAGGCAAAACAATATGTTTCTTCCTAATAACATTCCAAAGTTATCAGAAGTGTTTTGGTTCGTGTCTCCATGAATGAAAAAGATATCCTAATGCCAGCAACATGGTACTAAAATTTCAGCTGAACAATTCCGAGTTTGGCAGAATTATAAACAAGTCACAATGGAAGGTGCCAGTACACTTCTAACTATAGATTTCTACACACCTACAATATAATGTATAATACAAACTGTGAAAACGTAAATCAGGTAACAGTTGTGTAAGCATATGAAGTCTGGTCTTGCAGTAGGCTTTAGATAGGTAGAGTTCTTCTTGGAGTTAACAGATATCGCTTCATTTGTATCTGAAGCAGGACACTATTAATACAGAATACACTAAAATGAGCAACATAAAGGATGGTTACTGTGGAAATGCTAACTTCATTAACTGATTTGGGCTTTATATATAAATAAAATATTCTTAAAAGTATTTCTATGTCTATGTCTATATTTATGGCAGTTTTGTGGTCTAATTAATTCCTGTGACATTTTCACAACATAATTTTAAAATTGAGAAGTCTGAACACATTCTTCAAAGTACTCTTGCTCAGAATAGCATGAAGCCAGGCTGGACGTTAGGACTGCTTTCCTGAATTAAGGCCCAAAATGGCCTTGTAAAAAGAAGAGCTGCACAATTAATTTCATATTATGTGGTTTTTTTCTCTTTCCCTTAGGTCTATAAGCAAATAGTGTAATATAAACAAAATGGAAATTTCATATTGCACAGGTGCAAAACAGATATTCAAATTATTTATAACCCTTTCTGTTCATTGTCTGTTTCTTAATTGCCCCCAGGATAGCTTTTACAGAGACATAGCCACCTGGATAGGTTTTGCTTCTGAATTTATGTGCAAATAGAATAATTTTTTAAAAGTACTTTGCTAACAGCAAAGAAACTAAGAAGCTAGAAAGGCATGTCTTTACACTGCAACATACTTAAAGCATAAAGACGATTATAGAAAGGTATGCAAAATGTTCCCTTACTTTAAAACAGAACATGCAAAATAGTAGTTAAAAGGAGACATTTTACAAAATGTTATGGTTATATAGAAGTGAGAGATTTAATTTTCTAAGAGGAATATGCTATATAACACAAATATTCCTCTAGTGCATATCCCCCATATTTCTTTATTTGAACTATATAATGGAAGATTGTAGAACATAATTTTTTTGGAGTGACTACTATGAAATAAATCTAATACACCTTATTAGTGTCTGTTGAGTTTGGATGGAATTGCCCTGAACTATGGTCCTTCCCTTCCCTACTCTGTAGTTTCAAAAAGTATTTTTATGAGCTAAGAAATTTTGAGTAACAGAGCAGAATAATCCTTTTGATTTACAAGCTGTTCAAACCTGGGTGAGAAGACATGAAGAAAAAAAAAAAATGCAGTATGTGAATTAACCAGAAAATTACTTCTGGATTCAACTGTCAAGAATGATATTAAGAGTTCAGTTGATAATAATTTACAAGTACTAGCATGAATAAGTTAGTGTTTACAGTAGACAGCTCTTTAGCAGAATGAGACAAGTATATAGAAAGTTAGAAGCTGAAGTTTAACAGCTTGATATCAGTAGTAAGGTGCAAATATTTTTATCACATAAGGCTATTTAAGCATTGGAACTACGAATCGAGGGTCATATTACATTACTGAGGATTTTCAGATCAAGATCCCATATTTGCTTACAATACATTGGGGTTTTTTTATACAGTTGGAAGCATAACCAGAGATTGCTGTAAAAATCTGGTCAGTTTCCTGCATGGGAGCTGTGTAGCTCATCACAAGGGGTCCTTTAATTTTAAATTATCTGTGACATTCAGCATCACAGAGCAGCCCGTTAAAGAATTTCGTTAGGAGAAGCGCCCCCAGAAACCCTGCTGTCTATGGACGACATCAAATGAGCAAAACACTGTAATGGCAAAGTTTGGTTTACTTGCCTGGACTACTGTTGTTCAAGCTACAGCTTTGCAATTACAGCTGTTGGCGTTAGGAATGCCGTATGCATATAAAATACACTATTCTGTTTTGCACAGTGTTTCTGGCATAAACATTGGCACAGCGTATGAGGGGAAGGTACTGTGGAAAAGTGGTGAAAGAAGCAATTCCCTTTTTAATTACTCCAGGCAGGCTCAGAGCTGTGACAGATGAGATCCTGCAAATCCAGAGAGATAAAACACTTCCAACCCTAGATGGCCTGGCCTGGCCTTCTGCAGGAGATTATTGTCCCCAAGGCAGAGCTGGCAGAAGGGAACTATCGAAGTGCACAGCCTAGCATCTTATTTCAGGCCCCCCTTCACAAGCAGTTTGAATGTTGAATCCTAAGAGCATTCTTGTAGCTCCTGCACAGTGACAGTACATGTACCACATGGTCACTATACTCATTCCAGCGAGGTAAAACTGCATAACCCTAGGGCCTATATACACAGAAGAAATGTCTTGGTCAAAACCATTATTCTACCATCAAAACTTTTTAGTAACTCCTCCTGCATTGAATCTAACATTTTAAGACTAATTTTACATTCCAGTAGCTTTGCACATTTACCTACGCTTTAATTGAAATGGCTTTTTGAATCTGGAAAATTTCAAAGCAAGCTGTTTTCTTTAGTATTTTTACAATGCTGGATAGTGATCTCACTGTGTATACTGTACCTTCTTGATTTACTTCTAATTCCACATTGTAAATCCTAATATTTTCATTGCTACTTCTTAATCTCCTGCTGTTAGGAGTCAGGAAAAGACAGGATCTATATGCTCTCCTGGATTGCAAGTTTTCTACCAGCCTGACTTCAGTTCTCTATCTTAACCTTGTAGGGGTTTTAATTTGGGAATCTGAAGAAGTTGGGAACAAATTACTTTCATGCTCTGCTTTGAAAAAACAATTCTATTTGTTTGTTTCAATGATTACAGTGAGAAGAATTGTTCAGAGATATGGGAAGCGTTTAAAAATGCATTTATTAACAAGGATCCTTGCAGCATTCTACCTAAGGACTATGAATTATTTATCAACCTGTCATTGCACGAAATTCCACCTAACAAGGTAATGATTTTTGATGTTGAGTTAACAATCCTGTGACATCCAGCAGATTTTCCATGACACAGTTCAAAACTGACCGAGAGTCATTCTGTGGCTGACTCAGGATGTATTATTTTTGGCCTGTCTGTAGTTTACAAACTAAGCTCAGGCTTGATGGCATTTTTCAATGTGTTTGACTGCATTTATTTTTTTGCAGTAACTTCTCAGCACATTCTTTATTTTCATACCACAGTGCCAGGAGCTCTGTTGTAGTGCCTGGATTTCTACTTTTTCTCAAGTTAGGTGCCCTGCCTGCAAAGACTTTGTCTGCTATCACCTTTTGCTTCCACTCCTCACAGCCAAGTCTCAGGGCAATGACATGTTAAACATTGACATGTTAAACAAGCATCAGCAGAAATGAGATAGGATGTCATTGCATGCTAGAAAAAGTAAGGGTTTGATGTGCTGGCAGCTGCAGAGACGTGAAAGTGCAAAAAAGACAGCTCTTCATGCCGTCATATCTCATCAGAATGTGTGCTTTGGCCTTTCCTAAAAGGTTGTGCTTTAAAGCAGGTTTTCCTCTAGCACAATTACTCCTTATTTCTAAATGATAAAAGCTAAACCAACAAATAATCCCGTCAACACAGCTTAATTCATGAAAGATTTTTTTCAAACACAGAAATAGAACTAGACAGATGATTTTTCCACAACATAGCAGTGTGAAAGAATTCTGGTAAAATATACATGGCTTATAAATATGTGTCATCCCTTTTTCTCCCTTTTCCTAAATTTGTCTGCTGAGAAAGAAGAAGCTTGGCCTAACTATATTTAATATAGGCTTATATCAATTACCATGGTATGAATGCCCCTCAAGCCTCTAGTGGCCAGAGCACCACTGAAAAAAAACCCCAAACCCCAACAAACTTTGTTCCTCTAAAGAGACAGCTAACATTGGTGGTTATTAGCTTGATTTTGAAAGAAATACCAAAGCATGTTTTAAACTGTTTTCAACACCCCATAATCTCATTGTGCCCATGCCCAAGTGATGGTTCATTTCTTCTCTTTTTTTTTTCCTTTTTTTTTTTTTTTTTTTTATATAGTCTCTCTTCTGGGAAAATAATCAGCTGCTAGTCAATAGCTTTGCTGGCAGAGGCCGTCGCTACATGTCTCTGGCTGATACTCTGTTTGGCTTCTTTGGAGATTTTCTAAACTGGTGTGGGCAGGAAAACAGCGCTGGTAAGGTGATGAGTGCTATATTAAACATCTGTCTGTAAAACCATAACGGAGACTGACTGCTGTGTTCTGGAGGAGCTAATTTTACTCTCGCCCCATGAAGGGGATAGCTTCACTGTCTCATTTTCTCCTGTTTTCTGTGAATATTTAACATTGCAGTCAGGGAACCACACAGTGAAATCTAAACAGTGCTGCACAGGAGATAAATTTCCTTCTCAGTCCTCTGAATGTGGAGCTTTTTGCATCCCAGATACAGAGTTAGAGCCGTTTCAGCCAAATTATTGAATACACAGAATGTCACTGTTTGTGTAAAATGCAAAGGATGGAAAATGATCAGCTTTCAGCGTTATGTCAGACCATCTTGTATGTTCAATGAGTAACATGCAGATATGTTTAACTGCTTTCTAAGGTCACTGTTTATGATCATTATCATCTCTCTAATAGCACAAATCACATGTCTTCCTACAGCACTGGACTATGAATCCTGCCCTACCACAGAGGAATGTGAAAACAATGCAGTGGAATCTTTCTGGAGAATGGCCTCAATCACTGTAAATACTGCATTAGTGCTGACTTTGTACATTAATGTGTGTGTCCTGGGTGTTTCAGGAAAACGTTGCCAGATCAAAACAGATTTAAGTCTGTAACTGTGCTAGATTATTTCCTCTGATACAAATACACTCTTTTAGACTGGGTACAGTGCTTTAGCAAGAGGAATCTAACTTTCATCTTAGCTACATAATGTGTTAAAATTCTGTGTCAGCTTTGTTAATATATATTAAGCATGTAATAAGCACAATAAGCACACTAGTTGCCTACAGAATATGGTCCTAAGAGACATTTGACAGCCTTGGTGGAAACCGTTTATTCACAGATCAAACCCAACACAATGTGCCAAAATGCTTTCTTCCTATGCTGAAGAAACTATTCATAGGTGTGAGAAAATTGTTTGAGAAGATGCACTGAATTCATGCACTGGCTATTTAGCTCTTGTTCTCCTTCTTGCAGTGACCTGCTAGTGTGTTACTTTGGTATTATTTTCACAGTTCTGATATTCTTCTTGGTAAAATTTTTCCTTGGTCATTGTTGCTTGAAATACAATACTGTCATATAACAAATCTGTAAGATGAGTTCTGAAAGAAATTGTTATGTATTGCAGTATGCACAGCACAGTTCTGGGGTGATACATGTATTGTTGAATGGTTCTGCAGCTGGAGGAGCCTATCCAGACCCAGGGTAAGAAAACTGAATTATTTATGTGTGCAAGGTCTGATGCCTGCTAAAAAAGGGTCAACAAGTTGTTTGGGTCTTCTGCTGCACAAAGCATGGGAAGTATAGCTGAAAGAGCCTGTTGCATAAAAGTCTGCTGAGTTGTGGGGACAACTGTAATTGTCCCCAGCTGTAGGAATTAACATGAAATGTGTTGAAACAATCCTTTTGACTCCTGCATTTCACAAACTGCTGTGACAAGCAGGATATATGCTCTTTGAAAGCAGCCTTCAAGTCAGCCAACATCCTGCAGCAAAATGTGTGTCATCAAAAAGATAAGCGTTACACAATTTCTATTCAGGAAGTCTCCAAAGAGAGGCTATTGTTACAAGGAGTGTAGCTTGTCTCCAGCCTAGGAGCAAACTTGTGAAGTTCTATAGGGAAAGTGCTTTGTCCTGCTATTTCTCCATGACCAAGAGAGGAGGCAGTTTGAGATCCATCATGGTTTAAGAAAGCAAAAAAGCTTGTTGAGAAGGATAACAGCAAGGATTAGCTTCCTCTTCTCCTCATTCCCTTATATATTAAGGATAGATATACTTTCCCTGATTTACAAGGGTACCACTATACAGAGGTTCATCCAAGCCTATATTTAAAATTTATTGTAAAAGTACATCCTTAAGAACTTTTATGTAACATGTGGCTGTAGTGACAGTACCTTTGATGAAAAATACAACTGTCCTTACCTCAGCAACTGTCCTGTCCAAGGCAGCTAAAACCCGCCATATTTTACACATCCATAAAACAAATCCTCCTCCTGTGTACTCACTGAGGACTAAGAGTGATCATTAGAAAGTGAATTTTATCTCCAGATAGGAGAGAAACAAGAACCATATGTTCCAAAACACCTACTACCTACTTACCTCTGTCCCCTAAAAGGTCCGTCTCTATACACGTCTTTCAGCTATCGAGAAGACTTACGTGGTCTCCTTGGTCAGGTGGTCAGCTGGGATCAGGTCTTCTGCAGATGATAATAGCTGGCAGCAGGTTAATGACCAGAATCCAATGTAGATTCCTTATATCAGAAACGGATACCTTATTTCTGTTAATTTACAGATTCCTTATTTCAGAAACCTCTTACACATAAATTCATTCTACCACTTCCCTGAATTGCCTGTCTGGAGGTATTGTGACCAGTGAAATCTCCACCACTGGAACAAAGCCTGCCAAGAAAAAAATACAAAGTCAGTTAATCCATCTATTTCCTTGGCTGGGTATTTTCAGGTCCATTTATGACTGAATTTGTTGAAGAGGTCTTGTTTGAAAGAGGCTTAGGGATGAATAGTTGATAGCAGAAGGTAATCTGAAACATCTGTCTGTCTTCCCAAACATCTCTCTGGTCTGTTTTCAAGAATTTCAAAGCCACTTCCAAAGTTTATTCATGGCACGGGGGTTGGAACTAGATGATCTTTAAGGTTCCTTGCAACCCAAACCATTCTATGATTCGATTATTTAGTTGCCATTTTATTATCTTGGTTTAATTGTTATTTAAATACCTATCAAAGTCAATTTACACAAAGTAATAAAGGGGAAGATTCCCTAGCCTAGGGATGGACATATCTAGAAGTTTCTCCCTTATGATCTTATATATCTTAGACAAATACTTCACGTTACTGTGATTTGTGACCTAAAAATATATTTGTCTTGTGGCTGTTATTTTTTTATTTAAAGCAAAATTGTAATTGTGTCTAAAAGCAGTAACCACAAAAATTACCTTTTCTTTTACTAAGTATCAAATGCTTTTTGTTTTGTTTTTGCATTTTTTAAAGACCACTTCATTCTGGTTCACCTCTAAGTTGTGCCTTCTTTTAGCTGAGCCCCTCTAAGCTGAAGAATATGAAAACAAAATTTATGATTAAATGCCTTTGACCTTTGAAGACAGACAAGACACTCTGAATGTGAATCACATTTTTCTACTCTGTGTTGAGTCTGATTGTAACCAGAAGTTATAAATGTATAATTGAGCAAGCCCATACCCTACAGCAGGATCAGAGCCTTCATTAATACAAAAGGGAAAAAATTTGTTAATTTTTCATGTTCTTTATAGTTCTAAAAAATTGTTTCTTGCAATAGTTTTTTTGCAGATTATGAAATACCTAATCTCCAGAAAGACAAAATCTCACAAATTGTCATCTGGGTTGTGGATGATATTGAAGGACCAGATATGTAAGTTACATTTTATTTGTATTTAATTTCTCCTTTTTGGACCTGTCTTTAAAATTTCACCTTAGCTGTCTGATTATATTTGCATAGCAATTAAACTAAAAATATTTTAGTTTCAGAAAGCATTTTAGATGCTTTCACTAACAGAGAAGGCATACCCTGCCATTCCCAAAGACTACAGGAATACCAGAATTAGACAAAGTATAAATAAATTTTAACATTAGGTCTGGTAGCCACTCTTGGTTAGATGTGCATGTGGATCTCAGACCTTGAGTGAACATATAGCATGTACAGTTTTACTAAGAAATGTTTCAATCTGAATTTCTGATTAAATGCTGACATGGAATATTTCTTTTGCCTTGCCATATGCATTCTTTTCGTTTTCACCTACCTTAACTGTTTGAAAATTAGTGGAAACAGAGAAATACCATGCGGGGGTCTTGTTTACTCTTGATACTTAAAATGAATCCAATAATAAAATTCAGGCTTTAGAAAGGTCTAATTTTGATATTTAAAATTAATTTAATTAAAATGATAAAAATTTTCAAAAAAGCCCCCAAAACCCCAAACAGATAAATAAACCAAAACAAAACAGATGACTCCAAACAGCATAGCCTGTTAGTAAATACCATAGACCAAGTAAGTTTTCAACAGAAACATCATCGAAAACGGACTTTGAAGTTAAAAAAATGAAATCATTAGTCCTAATTTCTGATTAAATTAACTAGGGACTGATTAAAGGAAGAATTAAATATTTTTTTCATTATAGCTTTTGTGAGGATCCCTGCAAATGTACATAGATGAATCAGGGGTAGGGGAACCCCAACCATCTGCAAGGTCCCTATAGTTCAGCATAACATGGTGGTACTTCATTGGTCTTAAAACTGGCCTGGGTGAAGAGTGCCAGAGAAATGGACTCAGATGTCACCATACCCACCACTGGTGGCTGAATCCCTGGTGTCATCTGCACTTTTAGGAGCATGAGGCTTCTGTTCTTGCTTCAGTGTTTTTTAGTTGCATCCATTCATTTTGTGTCATTTCCCTTTTATATTTTGTCTCTTCTCTTTTCTATCTCCTTTTGCTTTTCTTTCATTAAATTTTGGCATGGCCGACCCAGACCACATATTTCATCATATGCTGTGGAGTCTACAAAACATAGTTCAGATTAGCATTTTTCAGCCTTTCTCTTTACATCAGAGAATCATACCCTTTTAGAAAAAAAAAAATACAGCTCACCTTTGCAAAAGTTGCCCATATTACAAAGAAAAAATCAGACAACCACTGAATGTTAATGGATGCATGGGAATATTTGTGTGCTTTTATTAATTGCTTTTTACAATGATTTTGTTAGTCCTCATATTATTTCTTTACTCATTAATATTTACTAAACAATGTGTAAGTAGCACTGGCCTTAATACTTGATGGTGGTGTGAGTCTGAGAGGTCTCAGTAGGTTCTGTATTGTGCTAAACTTTCTTTTGCTAATTGGGCCACAAATTAAAAAAATCAGTGCTAGGCACAGAAGCTGCATTTAGGATTGTTTCTGGTTTCTTCTCTCTCCTTGCGTTTTTTTATTTTTCTGTATTCAAGACAGAGAACAAACTTCTAACAAGAAGAATAATTCCAATTTATTATAACCAACTTATTCTGTAAAGACAGCTAGCATCACCTTTAGCACCACCTAAATAGTGGCCAAAGAGTATTACAAATGAAACAGTTATTATTTTAGAAAATTATTTAGCTCTTTTTCTGTTTGTCAGTGAAATATTAAAGGTGAGAATATTGGTTAATAGAATATGCAAATGCTACACTGGCTGAAGCCAATCTTCTAGTCTCTGCAAACTGAGTATAAAATGTTAAATGACTGTAAGCAAATGAAGCATTATAAATAGTGATGTACACCAGTTTTCTGTAGGTTTTAAGGAATATAGAAGAGGCAAAGTAATAAGGGTTTACTTTACTAATTCCATCAGGTTCTGTGAAAGGAAATTAAATAATAAAAGACTTGCAATAGTATTAATATCCTTTCTTACAGAGAATCCTGTGGAACTCATAGTGTAAAGATACTAGAAAACAGGCTGAAAACCCTTGGTTATGACGTCACCTGCACTGACAATTACAAGTAAGTGAAAATCCTTCATTAATATGGTGTATTTAGAGAAGGACCCGATCTATTTTAAATTGTTTCTTACCTTCCAATACTTAATTGCCATTAATGTTGTGTCTTCAGTAAGAGGGGTGTTGGAGGGATGATGTCACATTTTTCAAACTTAGCATTTTTCACCTGTGAATTGAGTGAAACACTACACTGTATTGTATAATTAAGTGGAATATTATACTTACCCATTGTCAGACACAGAATATGGTGTCGTGTGTTCCATTTCACTCTAAAATCTTTATTCGGATTGAAAATCTAAATAACAGAAAAAACTACTGTTGAATATCTGCAGAATTACTAGTTATTCACAGTAGTATTCACAGCTCTAGTGATTCACAAAATAGGTTGTGGGATAAATATAATTGAAGGGAAGCTTTAGGCACGGTAATACTGTTGACTTTGTTTAATTTGTTTTTTTTCATTTGTTTTCCTCAGTTTTCTTCCTGAAAGATGCTGAATAAAATTGTATCTTTACAGGTCTGTAATGCTCTTACTCTGCCTGGATTATCCTGATGATTCTAAGTGTACCCTTTCATCGTAAGTAAAAGGAATCCAGTCCATCCTCAATGTCATTACAACCAAATAAATAATGCAGAAATCAACAGTTCAACAGATTCCACCTCTATCATCTATTATATATCACCCATGCGCAATATACTTATGCTGGAATTTATTACTTGCTGTGTATTAAGTAAGCAGTTTCTATCTACAAATATAGTGCAAAATAGTCTGTGAGCACCTGCTGTTCAAAATCAGGTTTAATATACAGTCACCTTGTATATCAATGATAGTATGAATGAAGTTTGTAACTATCAGTGTTCTGATGCAAAATCTATTACAAATTTGAAATTGCTTTCATTGGCATTCTTCCTTGAATAATGAAATTGTAGGACAAATGACAACAGATCTAAAGGACATTTCTCCAGCTACTGGACCTTTCAGCTCCAAATTTTGAGAAAGTTTTTTTTTTAATCTTCCATTTTGTGTGTAAACCCAATTTCTATATTTTAATGTATTTACCTTAGGCCGCCTGTAGGTTATCTGCAGAGAATGCAAATTACATCTGAGATACTCCTTTCTTACAAGCATCACTCCCAGACTAAGCTTTAATAGTTTCCCTTCCTATTCATGTTTTTCTTTATTCTATAAAGAGGTTTAAGTTAATTTATGATGTATTTCAGTGAATTTACAGTAAAGATGGCTGTTTTCAATTGTGGCTAAGTGTCTTAATCTATATGCTGTTGCATGTATAGGTACATATAAGGTACTCAAATACCTGAATATGAAAACTTCCTCACAGTTTGGAAAGTTGCAGGATACATAGATGCATAAGAGTTGTTCTCTGCATAATCCAGACATTTGGCCACATGGAATCATGGAATGATTTGAGTTGGAAGGGACCTTAAAGATGATCTGCTTCCAACCCCCCTGCCACGGGCAGGGACACCTTCCACTAGACCAGGCTGCTCAAAGCCCCATCCAGCCTGGCCTTGAACACTGCCAGGGATGGGGCATCCACAGCTGCTCTGGGCAACCTGTTCCAGTGCCTCACCACCCTCACAGTAAAGAATTTCTTCCTAATACCTAAACTAAATCTAACCTCTTTTAGTTTAAAACCATTACCTCTTGTCCTATCACTGCAGGCCCTACTATAAAGCCTGTTCTCATCTTTCTTATAAGCCCCTTTTAGGTACTGGAAGGCTGCTATAAGGTCTGTCTGGAGCCCTCTCTTCTCCAGGCTGAACAACCCCACCTCTCACGGCCTGTCTTCATAGAGGTGCTCCAGCCCTCTGATCATCTTTGTGGCCCTTGTTTGGGCTCACTCCAACGGGTCCAGGTCCTTCTGCTGCGGGCCCCAGAGATGAACGCAGCACTCCAGGTGGGGTCTCACAAGAGTGATGCAGAGGGAGAGAACCACCTCCCTCAACCTGCTGGTCAGGCTTCTTCTGATGCAGCCCAGTACCCAGTGGGCTTTCTGGGCTACAAGCACCCATTGTGAGGCCGTGTTGAGCTTTTAGTCCACAAGCACCTCTAACTCCTCCTTCTCAGGGCTGCTCTCAATCCATTCTCTGTTGATCGCCACAAGGTTCACATGAGCCCACCTCTCAAGCCTGTGAAGGTCCCTCTGGATGGTATCCCCTCCCTCCAGTGTGCCAAATGCACCACTCAGCTTAGTGTCATCAGCAAACTTGCTGAGGGTGCACTCAATCCCACTGTCCATGTCGCTCACAAAGATGCTGAAAATCTATCTCCTACTGTCCTTTCTGCCTAATTCAAACAGCTGCAACTCTTTTGTATTTTAATACTTACGTAATACTGCAATGATAACTTCTTCTATGAAAAAACTGATTTTGTTATGGCAGCAGAGAGGTGGGACTCCTGCTTGCCTGCCTCTGGCTCTGTGGCAGAAATGCTTCATGCAGTGCAGAAAAGGCGTATATCACTTTCTGCAGCATACATTCAGTTTTTAATACACCCTTTTGGAGAAAGTGAGAATTCTCTGTTCCTGCCGATCACTGAAAGCTTTTACTCAACCTGTCATGCAACAACATTATTCTTACATTCAAATTACATCCCAGCACCAGCTTATAACTGTGTGATGAAAACAGTGGCATTCTAGGTATCACTGATAGCTCCAGACTCCTAGGTAGTAGATCACGGAACAGGCTTTCTGTTCTGTTAAAGCATTTGTTTGTTACTAGATACCACTTGCATGGTGAATTAAAGGTAGGGTTTCCTTGTTCTGCCAGTAAATGGTAAGGTTTTTGTTCATGTGTGAAAATAAAATACAATTGTCCTGTGCAAATCTGCAGCTGTGAATGTGGTGACAATATTAACAAAAAGGAAGAAAATGCTCTTTACAGGACTTTAAAAAATATAATATTGTGAACTCTTAACAGAAGATTTTTCTCTTCTCCACGTTTTAAACCATTTCCCTCAAAATTCTGTGATGTGAGTACATTCCTCAGCTGAGAAAACCGGAATAAGAAGGCTTTTGGCTTTTTTACTGGCTTTTTCCAGTATTACCATATAGTGCTTGCAGTACGTAAGCAGGGGAGCAGCCACCCCTTCCTTTCCATCCATGTCAGTACTTAAATTAATATGATCACTAGCATATTCTAAGCACCAGTCTCATACTCTCCTGGGGTAACTACTAAGCAACCCACCATTAATCTCCTTCTTTAGGAAAAATTTCCTTGCTTCTTCCCTTCCCGAGCCTTCTATTCCATCCCGTATGTATGGCAGTGTGATAGGCCTGATTCACTTCATATCTGTACTATCCCTAATCAAGACAGAGCTTCCCAATCTGAATGTTATCATTGCCTCTCCCTGAAATTGAAGTAGCTAAAATACTTCAAGCCAATGAGTATTTACGGTCTTCCCCAAATCACTTACTTCTCTGCAGTAACATCTCCATTGAAATTAGCTGCCCTTTCAGAAAGAGCCTTAAGCAGATATATATAAATTATTTGATGATTATCTTCTACATCTGTTTTCTCCATGGATGGATCCCTGCTCTCTGATAGTCCATTAACTGACACGGGAACAGTTTGGTCAGTAGGGGTATCAATATTAAGAGTGTGTATGTGTTAGGAAAAGGTTTTCTTTCAGAGTGTGTATGCTTAGTGTACACTCCGTGTTCATATTCCCATAATAAATAGTGAGACTAGGTATGCAGCCTCTGTTGTGTCCCCTTTCACAGTGGCTGTTTGCTGTTACAAGACAGATAACTGCCATCTCTGCATCTGGAGAAAAACGTCCTGAGCCCAAAACCACCAGGGTTGTGCAAGTGACTTTTTTTTGTCACCGCAACTCCTGTTACATTGGCATACCAAAGGAGAGGGCTGTGTCAGGGTAGCAGAGGGATGGCCTAGAAGGTGCTGTAATGTACTTGGGGCTTCTTGGGTGGTGACAGAGTCCTTAACTCCTCTCCAAACTTGAACTGTGTTCCTGCCGAGTCAAAATTTGAACGGGCTTGTTGACAGTTTGAAAAAAACTTGTAAGTAAAAAAATAGCCACTAGATGGCACAGATGACTTACAAACATAAGCAGAAAGGACGCCAGATGCAACCTACTAGCAGCGGTATTTATTACTTGCATTATTGCAATGTCAGGGAGACTTAGAAGTGGATCTGGATAGTGTTGTATCAAGTGCTGTAAAATACATATATAGAACTCTAGGATCGCTGCTCTCTAGAAATGCTCTATACAATCTCAAGCATAAGGCCAGAGACAGTAAATGGATGTGGAGAGACAAGGAGGCTTAGGTATTAAGGTAGAATGGAGTGCTGCCAGGGTTTTGAAGGTTTTGAACAGATACGCTGTTTATAACATCATGACAGCCAAAAGGAATCTGGTGGCAAGCTCTTATATTGAAACTTCTAGCTTAGCACTTGGACTGCAAACTTCACCCTTGGCAACAACCCCCTGATACTTAAAAGAATCCTAACTCAGCTCTGTGCTGTGAACATCCTGTTTGTTTTCTTTTCCTCAGATCTGCACCAGCAGCACAAAGAGGACCTGTATCTTCAGACAGAAGAGGCAGCTGGAACAAGCTCATGATTGTTTCTTTTGTAGGCTTTTTGTTCAGATTTGCTTTAGTGTACTAAGTTAATCAACTGAATCCACACTCTGTCTTAGCTGGCTATAAATTTGGCTTCAACTAATTTCTGTCTGCAATTTCGCCCTACTTCTGGGACTGAGAAACCTGCATATTAAACCCCTGCATACTTTTATCTAGATACAAACTACTTTTAGTATCAAAAATTGTTCTACTGCTACTACCCTTCATTTCCTTTTCTTGACTAGAAATCCCTTGCTATTTCCTCTTATCCTTATTCTCCACAATTAAACTGAGAAGACTTCCTGTACACATATTTCAGAAAGAAAAGTGAAGCTATGCCTGTCATACATCTCTACACAGCTTACTTTTTTGTAAAAACAGTCCTAGCGTTTGGCCTTGGAAACTGTCTGATTATTGTGTTTTGGCAAGGGGAAATACAAATTCAGATGGCAGGGAGCTTAGATTTCTCACTTGGTACAAAACGGAATAGGTGAGACAGTGGAAAAATGAAACTCATTTTCATAAGTGGTCCAATACATGGGGCAGACTTACCTGAAACTATCATACATCGAGATTCTGGCTTGTATACTCACATACACTATTTATCACATATCGATTGCTTCATCATCCACATGGCTGTTCCTCAGCTGGCTGTTTCCTGGCCACTGGATAGCCAATAATCAGGAATACCAGGTCCAGAAGGTTCCTCAGGTTTTCCACCATAATATGATGGTTGATCACCATGATGTGATTTAGGGCCTATCAAATTCAGACAAAAACCTGCCAAGTCAGACATCTGCCTGCTTGCAGTGAACTCAGCATGCTTCAGAATATATTGAGAGAGCAACTGCCATTTTGAAGGTCTCTTGAGTTACTTTTGTAGATTATCAAAGTGTTTCAGCTAGATGCTCCTCTAAACCACCAAGGCATCCAGCTAACAAGATGACACATAAATCTTTGGAAAAATGTAGTTGTTCTTCTAGAAAAACAACTTTAAGTAGAGTTTTGTTGCACATTCTCTGTTAGCTTCTGTATTATTTGTTTCTATTAGCTGGTTGTCAAGAAGCTGGGATAAGACGTTCCTGTTATCTCAGTGCATCTGATTTAGGACTCCAAAGTAGGTTTACATCCTTTCAGTCCCTGGTACAACTGTATCATGTTGTATGTTTGAAAGATAAAATATCTAAAATGTGTTGTTGTTGCTTATTTGTCTGGCTTCCATTCCTGTAACAGTCTTCAATTTGGTTTTATTGCAAATCCCTTTACGTTACAGACATAGTTGCATTTGCCTGTGTCACAGCTGGGTTTAGGCTCCAGTCTGAAGGTTTTTTGTGTCTGTTTCAGACACTTGCAAAAGTACTGAAATCAGAAGTTACAGACCTTTGAAAATCTGGGGTCTAATATGCCTCAAAATTGTTCCCTACCTATGCTGAAACACTAGTCCTTAAGTTCCTTCAACATCTCATTTTTGTTGTCCTTAGCAGCAGCTGCCAGAATAGAGGTATCTGTTTGTGACACCCACAGCTCAGATAACTAAACCCAAGCAATTTTGCTCAGTCTTCTAGTTGTCCACAGCAGATCACATCGTGACACATTCTGAAGCGCAGGCTGTAGAGATAGTGCGTATGAGGCTCACAGATAGGTGTCTAAGCCATCATTTGGTCTAGTGTTGTCCTACCCGCTGACCTGTATATGATAGTGTGTGTGGGATTCAGAGGAAAGCATAATACCATCAACTTTATGGGCCGTGTGCCTCTTAGGCAACTTCCGTCCAGAAGCCAAGTACCCTAGTTGGCCAACTTTAGCTTTCCAGCCTGTGAAAGCTTTGCAGCCTCAGGATGCAACCCAGTCCAGCAGCACAGTCAGTGCTGGCCATTACATAGGATACCAAACACACTATAGGAAGTTCTAAATAATTCTATTAAAAAAAAAAATAAATAGTAAAATACAAAGTAGAATAGATAAGATTCAAACATTTGAGGTTATTTACTGCTTAACCTTATATCAAGAACAACACGCTCAGAACCCTCTTGCAGTGTTTTCTTATTTCTCTTTCCTGTTCCTGTCTCTTTTTCCATTACTTCAACTTGGTAGCAAATCCAGTTTCCAGTATCTTTTGAGTAAAGTGTCTCAAACTTCCTGGAAAAGCTGAGGAAGACCTGTAAAGATTTTTAGCTCACCAGCCAATATAGCTGGGAAAACAAAGAAGGCAAAGTTTTAGATGCATAGACTTCCTAAGATCTTAAAGGCAGTAAATTTCAAACTGAGTGTGGATCACTTGTTGTGCGTTTAATCTAATGGTTTTAATCTGTGCAAAAGAACAGTGTGACTGGCACCTTGAAAGCAGAGGGGCAGAAGAAGTGTCAGAAGAAGGTCATTTGTTACTCCCAGAAGGAGGGAGAGACTCACTCACTCAGGCACGCTCAGGCACACACTCACTCAGGCACTCAGGCTCATACTCAGGCGCACACTCACTCGGGCACACACTCAGGCACACACATCACTCAGGCACGCTCAGGCACACACTCGCTCAGGATCACACTCAGGAACATACTCACTCAGGCAGACACTCAGGCATTCACTCAGGAACACACTCACTTGGGCCCACACTCACTCAGGCACACACTCACTCAGGCAGACACTCTGGCACACGCAGTCACTCATGCACACAGACACTCATGCACACACTCAGCCTCACACTCAGTCAGTCACACACTCATTCAGGCACACACTCACTCAAGCACTCACTCAGGCACTCAGACACTGAGGCACACACAGTCACTCAGACACAGACACAGGTACACACTCAGGCACTCACTCAGGCACACACTCAGGCACACACTCACTCAGGCACGCACTTATTCAGGCACACACTCACTCAGGCACACACTCACTGAGGTACACACTCAGACACACATTCAGGCATTCACTTTGACTTTGTCTTTCCTTTTTTCTTTCTTTCTTTCTTTCTTTCTTTCTTTCTTTCTTTCTTTCTTACATGCTTTCTTATTCCTTCCTTCCTTCCTTTCTTTCTTATTCCTTCCTTCCTTCCTCCTTCCTTCCTTTTTTCCTTCCTTGCTTCCTTGCTTTATTTATTTATTATTCCTTTCCTCCTTCCTTCCTTCCTTTCTTTCTTTCTTTCTTTCTATCTTTCTTTTTTATTCCTTTCCTTCCTTCCTTTCTTTCTTTCTTTCTTTATTTATTATTCCTTCATTCCTACCTTTCTTTTTTCTTCCTGTCTTTTTCTTCCTTCCTTTCTTTCTTCCTGTCTTTTTCTTCCTTTCTTTCTTTCTTCCTTCCTTTCTTTCTTCCTTCCTTTCTTTCTTCCTTCCTTTCTTCCTTTCTCTCTTTCTGTGGAAGTCTGCACAGCTTAACCACAGGGCCCTTTTTCCTTTCTGTGCCAGAAATAGCTGCCAAAAAGGCTGTGTTCACTTGGGCTGTACAAAGAAAACTTCAAACGAAACTTCCAGCCATATGGCAACAGGTCAGGAGGTGATATTCGGCACACCAGTTTAAATTCAAGGTAGTTCACTGTGTTGTTTCACCAGGTGCAGCAGGCTTCTGTGAAATGCATTTTTTGCAAGGGGCTGTGCACTGCCAGCTCACCGGGAAGTGCATGTTGCCTACTGGCTGAAAAGAATTTGGAAAAAAAATAACTTGCAACACAACACTTGTGTACGGTTTGTACCCCACATGACAAGGCACTGGCCATGGAGCTGCTGGCCCCCACGTGGAGGCACAGCCCCGTGGTCCAACAGGCCCTGGCCACAATGCGGTGAGCAGCTCTTCCCCAAGCACCGCTGCCATGGAGGGGGTGCTGTGCGCTGGGTCCGCGCCCACCCCAGTCCTCCAGCAATGGAGGTGCTGCAGCCCTGCCTCGGGGTGCCCCAAGAAGGTGGACCATGTCCTCGGTCGAAACGGTGACCTTGCATTTCTGTGATCTGAAGGAACAGCTTGGTGCTGCTTCACCACGAGGAGCAGTTGGCTGCTTTTGTACCCTCTGAACTCTTTGACATATGGTTTGCATGACAAAGGCCCAGGGCAGGTGACAGCCCTGAGTACTGGAACACCTGCCCAGCAAAGTGCAGCCCACAGAGGGGCAGCCTGTAATGCCTGGTCAGACAATAGTTAAACATTTTTGCCTCCTCCTCCTTTAGGCAGCTACTCACTGTGCAGGATTCACTACTTGTGCCCCGCTTGTCAACATTTCTCCTCCAACAAAATGGAGGCTCACCAAGCTGGGACACATTTAAATGTCAAGATGTCTGGGGAAAAGTCATCCTGCCTCTTTTAAACTTTGCCAAAACGGGCCCAATAAAAATACAGGCAGCTTTTGGCAATCTGCCTAGGTATGGTACATTTTCCATGCATACTGTTTGCCCAATAAACAGGTCTAAAGCACTTGAGACCCTCGTGGAGACAATACCTGTGGCCCGTGATAGCCATTGCTTGTCCTGCAAGCCCAGCTGGGTCTGAACAGCTCTTAACCCTGCAAGTGTCATCTCCTACCCACACCTCTGGGTTGATGCATGGATGAACGAATACATGGGTGAACACATGCATGAATGCACGTACGGATGCATGGACAGATATTGGCTTGCAGTGCACTGAACCCACTGGTTGCTCCCTGACCATGAAAGCAGCAGGTGATCTGTGTGGCTGCAGCAGGGTCCTGAATGTTATGCACTATCTCTTGGTCTCACCTCTAGTTCCCTTCAGGTGTCTGTACGGGTGACTGCTGTTAGTAAGCCTTGCAGAAAGTGACAGGTCTGAGGGCTGAACATGCTTGAGGCAGGAGGTTGGCATCAGTTTGCAAGCTGCCGTATCCTGAACAGCTCACACTGCCGCCTGCAAGCACCACTCAGTGCAAAGCAGCTCTCAGGCAACGGTGGATGTGTCTCCTGAACACCTTTTAACATTTTGGTTTGTAGTAGGTGGGTGGGCTTCTGTGAAGGTGTCAAAGTATGCCAAAAGGGTGCAGTGTGGGCACTTGCAGAACCCACTTTGTGAATTACATGGTGAGGGCCAGAAACACTTTTTGAAGAACTAGCTTTTGGCAATTGTTTCATGTCCAGACATGAAAAAATCAGGGATAAGCTGAGGGCTAAAACTTAAATAGCCACTGAATAAATAGTGTCTTTATTTAAAAAAAAAAAAAAAAAAGCCAACAGAAAATGCCCTGACAGTGATGTGACCTCAGTGGCAGAAAGATAGCTACATCCATATATTCAGACTTGGAGGAGATACTGTAACAGGACCAAGATGCTTAAGTGGCTTGCTGGAGCTACACAGGCAATACGCATTGCCTCTGTTCTTCCCATGCTTGTGGAAGTTCACCTTACTGTTAAATTTCCCTCAGGCATTGCACACAGGGTATACCGGTCACTAGTATTACATGTCCTGGTTTATTCTATTGCATGACCAGCAACGGTGCATTTTCAGTAAAATCTTCTATGATTTTTGCTGTTTAACCACCTAAAGGTTTTAATTCCAAAGGTTAGTAACAAACAAGCTGTAACAACATGCCTGTAGCATGGAGACATGGTGTGTACCATGAAGTAACTGGGGGTGAGAGGAGGGTGTGTGCCATGAAGTGACCAAGCAGCTAATGCTACAGATGCTGTCGTGAAAGCCAAGCTGAGATGCAAGACTTGGTTCCAAATTGACCTAATCTTAGAGTAAATCTGAGTTTCTGAAGGAAAGAGGGCAACGTGCCAGGAAATAAAGAGCTTGGTAATTCTAAACAAGTAGCTTGTACTGGATATTGGGGTCCAGCCTACATAAAACTGTTGGAATTTTTGCTAATGAGTGTTAGATATCTTTATAAATACTTAATACAGAATGCATATGTGAAATAACACAAACTTTAATAATTTTAAGGTTTGGGATCTCCAAGTCCAAAGTTGTAGGATATGGTGTCTAAGGCTTGATTTTCATAAGGAGTTTCTGTGCTACCTTAGTCTTTGCATTAGTTTACCTTGACTTTTTGAGGATCATGCTTACATGATTTTGCCACACTGATAAAAGACTGAGCCTGAATAAAAACGGAACAAGTATCTATCGGTAAAGGATCTATCTGCATGTATCTTGGCACATTGCTAGGGTAAAACAAGGTTAAATTTGTATGTTTAAGTTCTCAGTTGATTTCCCTTCATTAGGAAGTGGCTGCATTTTAGTGCTGTTGTGCCCAATGGATTACAGAATGTTTTACACTGTAATGCAAAGCTTCGCCCCTGTGATGTGCACAATGCTTAGCAATCCAGCAGGGAAAGCTCCTGGGAAGTTTTAACACTGCATCAGTTAAGTTAATGTAATTTCCTTTCCCTTGCCTGGCTTTGTTATCCAGGAGTTGTTGCTGCAGTAACCGAGCCGCAGGATACACAGCAATTAAAGCTATGGGTGGTTGCACTTCAAGAAGATCGCCCCAGGAATACTACTTCACAGAGGTGTTTTTAGGACCCAATTTGATGAAAACTTTCTGGCAGCAGAACCAACATATGCCATTTTCTAACTTGGCCTTTGTAGATCTGCAAGATAAAGTTAATCTTATTATTTTTAATCTATGTTTGTTTCTATATTTGCTTCAGGTTTAACCAAGCAAAATGTGCTAGGTGAAGGAGACAGCACAGAGAGGGAACATATTCGTTCCATGTATTCATTCATCCAGCTGGGAAAACACTTGTGAACATGTAGGTACAGCACAGCGTTAAGCATTTGTTCAGGAGCTCTTTTCCCTGTTGGAACAAAAGTAACCATTGACATTTGGAACTGCTTACAGAGCTGATGAGGAACCATTGTGGGACAGCTGCTCTGCACAGCAGCATTCAGCTGATTTTTATGAGTTCTTCCCCCACACCATTCTTCCCTGCTTGCTTGGCATCAATGGACATCATCACTGGGAACACCCAGAGAGGCTTTCCTGACTTTGAGTTGACTAGAATGTGCTTTACATCCTTTCTCATCCCATCTCTTAGGTGAGCTGTAACTGCATCAATATGGAGAAACAGCACATTTCTATCTTGTGAGATTCTTAGTGTGAAGCCATGACCGTTACTACCATGAATACCCTGGTTTCTATCTAAGACAGGCCAGTATCCCCTTCCATTTCAGAAAATGAGGAGCAGTAAAATGAGAGCATTTACCATCGTGGTAGCTAAAAGCACTCTCCTCACAGCCTTGAAAAGATTATCACTTCACATGTGGATTTTAACAGAGACCTGGTGGGTAGGAATGGAAAGAACTACACACCCAAGGACAGTCTCAAGGTTGCTGTTCCCCCTGCTGTCTTGGTTAATGCAGCCTGCTATGCTTCTGTGATGTACATCAGTACTTTTCTGGTAGCACAAAGGACAGTCAAACAGGTCCTCCAACCTGTCATTGCTGCATGCCAGCCCTGAGTTTCAGGATGAAAGAGCAATCCAGGACTCCATGTGTGATTACACAGCATAAGGCTGAGCAGTCATGCCTGCAAACACTTGGGCCTGTGCAGTCAGTTCCATCCCTACCATCATGCACAAAGCAGAATCCTGCTTCTCCTTCCCTAACAAATCTGTTTTCCCTCTTGACTAAAACATTTGTGACCCAGAGAACCCTCCTTGCATTCTCACAACAAACCAGTCTTTCCCCTCACTCCTGAGGCATGTCCTCTCCCTGGCTTTCCTCAATAACCAAAGCTGGTGAGTCAAACTCTTCCTTCTGTCTCTCATCACTCAGCCTAAGACCTCTGCTTCCTCTGGCACACTCTTCATGTGGATATTTTAACTAAACCAACTACCCTGCAGTCACAGAGAGAGTTCTAGCCACTCTGACATACCACTTCACATTCATCAATACATGCAAGATGACTGGGACTCAGCGTCAGCATCACAGTGTGCTAATTCTGCAACAGCTTGTAGTAAAGCTGTAGAAGGGGAGCTACCAAATGTATGCCAGGGAATTAACAGATTGTTGTTGACTATCATAGCTCTGTCTTTGCAGTGTGCTCTGCACAGAGAGCAGAGCAAGACATTTATGTAACTAAAGATCCTCTTGGAAACTAGATTGGGTACTGAAAGTGTAGTATGGTGCTGTTTTCTGTATACCTAGTTGTCACCTAGGTAGCTCCTGAGCATGCTGATGTGATGCACTACAGGGGATGCTATTACTGTAAAGGTGACACTCAACCTTCTTATGATCCTGCTTCTCAGATACTAGTTATTTAATCTGTATTAAGCGTCTTTCTTTAACAAGTGCTCCAATTACAGAATGAGGGTTGTTTGTGTTAGTGAACTTACGTTGTTCTCTGCTTCAAAGGATCATTTGAACTGATCAGTGTCATCTTTGATGTGTTAGCCACATTTCAATTAAAGGCTGGTTTTGGTCAGTATCTGGGTTGGAAACATCCTTTCAAGGGGGATTTAGCAAAGGATCCTAAGAATTGTTAAGGTGAAGGTTTTTACAGGTGAGGAGATAAACTACAGCAACAGCTGCTATGGAACTCCAACTTGGACAACAGGGTCGGCTTCCTTGCTCGTGTCATATTCAGTTAGCAGCTACGCTCCCTCCAACCTCACAGCTTCCAGTCACCAACCATCAGCTAGCTTTACTTCTCATTACACTAGACAGTAGAAAGGATACATGCTTTATCATCTTGTCACCACTGATGAATAGCCTTTGACCAGGGTGTTACAGAAAGACTAGAGAAAGAAAATGCAGTTTAATGTAAGATTATACAAGGTCAAAACACAATTAGAACAGCCATGCTGAATAGCATGCACACTGACCCACAAGTCACAACAGTCTCAAAACCATCACTGGTGAGAAAAGTCACTTTGTACCAGTTACTCCCCTTCTTTGAAACTTTACAGAGCACTGAAAATTTAGTCTGTATAAAGTGTAAGATTTCTGCATTGTAGAAGATACCCCTTACTATGGAAGCCCAACAGAAAGATGGAACCATGTCTTTTTCAGGATCTTCATCAGCACCTTGCTGTTCTGTTAACAGCTTCATCAGAATATCCATGAGATACTGCTGTTACAGCTCCCCAGCCAGTACGAATGAACACCGTACTGGTTTGGAGGAAGTCCAGCAAGGCCAAGAGCATAGTGGAAGGCAGTCTGGAACTCCCTCTTCATCACTGCCATGCTATCCGAGCGCACAGAGGGCCCTCTCCCTGCGGCCACGCTGCCACATAGACATGGAGAGCTTCAGCAGGACATACCCACATCTCTCCACATAACCTCGGTTGGATCAAATACGTCTCTTGGCCTATATGAGATACATACAAAGGTTTGCGCTCCCTTCAGTCAGCTGGAGGTCACTCGAGCACAGAAGCTCTGGCTGTGCTGTGTTTTGGTGATTTGCCACCAACTCTTCTCTAAAGAGGGCACCAGAACAGGCTGTGGTAAACACTACACGGCGCCATACACACCCTGAGGAGAGCGACAGGAGACTCCAAGTCCCAGGGAGAGATCTTAACACTTCAATAGTTACAGGAGACTAGTTACCATTTGAAGGGCCAGCCCCAAGTTTCAACCTGGATATTGACACGCAGAATCGAACTCTACGGCTCGAGGAGAGTTATAAAGCAGGTATGATTATTGCGGCACCAGGTGCAAGGGGGATCCCTCCTCCTAGTTTGCACACTGTTTCAACAAACAGTCCAATATTTATTATACAAAGTCATGTATATACATAAGGTTTCTGAACATTCAGAATCTTCTCCCTCTAGCGCCTCTTCAAGATGTACTTTTCACCTTCTTGCAGTTACCTGAAGTTCTTGTTTATCTTTGCATTCATTAGCAGTCTTTGTTATTTAGTTTCTGTTATCTTAAAACATCTGCTAGCAAACGATTAGTCCTTCCTTATTGTCCACTCTAAACATGCCAAGGTAATACATGTCCACTGGGCTGGTTTTGATCTATATCAGCATGATCCCCATATGGGGGATCCACCTTCTTCGGGGTGGGGGCCATTTGAGTAGGAGGTCGCTGATCTCCTACTACCACAATTATTTTACCCTGGTTTATTTTCTTTTAGCAGTTAGCACATCCTCGTCAGAAGGCTCCTTATTTACATTTTTGTTGAGCTCATCTACATCAGTACTAATTGTCCCTTCTCAGGGCTAAGTGCTAAGCTCCTGCACTTTGCTCTTTCTCAGATGTTAATGTTTCTGTTATCTATGTAGCTTCTGTCTGCAGCAGAGTTCTAGGTTTTTCACTATATCATTATCATGGGAAAAGTAACAGGATCTTGAAGAGGATCAGGCTGATCTGCCATTCTGGAGATGACGGCACCAAAGGAGGTGAGGGCGCGCAGGAAAACAGCAAGCTGAAGCTCAGGCTGCCAGCTATGGAGCCTGGCTGCTTTGTTTTGCCTTGGGATTCAGCAGGGGTGGCTGCGGTGGAAGGGGCAGCCATCACATTAAACTGTGCACAAATCACCTGGGTGGGCCAGCTGTAATTAATGGCGAAGGATGGCCGGGGAGTAATTCAGAGCTGAGTCAGCTGCAGCCAGCTGTTCTCTGCAGGAGGCCTTCCGGAGCCCCCAGGAGCACAGGTAGGTAACCTTAGACACCTTTTAACCTTACCAGTCCGCCCATTGTTTCAGGCTTGGGCGGGACTGGGGTGAGGCGCACCCGCACGCCCCCGGCCCTGCAGGCGGCCCGCGGGTTCCGGCCCCGCCAACGCCCGCCGCCACACCTGCCGCGCTGGGCAAGGCCAGGGCCAACGCGTTGGGCGGGCAACCAATGGCAGCGCTCCGAGCTACTCCGAGTGCCCAATCGGAGGGGGGCGCTGCGAGCGGCTCCGCGGCTATAAAAGGGCCGTGGGGGGACAGCGGCTGGCCTTCGTTGGTTCCGCTATGTCCCGCGGTGCCCCAGCTGCGGCCGCCCCCTTCTGGGAAATGATGCTGCTGCTGGCCCGGGAGCCGGGTATGGAGTGGCTGGAGCTGGGCCTTTCTGCGCAGGCAGCCACCTGCCTGCATCGTGGCCGAGGAGCAGCGTGGGGGACCGAGGCGGTGGCGCAGCCCCGCAGCTCCTGGGAGGACGGCGTGGCGGTGGCTGGTAAGTGCGGCCCGTGCTCTGTGGCGAGGTTCCCAGGACACCCGGTGGTGGTGGCTCAGCACCTGCCCCGCCGTGGATGGGGGCTGGCCTCTGGTTCTGGGTGGGGGGCAAAATCAGCCACCAGCGACCTGCTGTGGCTCTTGCTGGGCAGCCTTTCCCTGGTTTTGCCCGAGTTCATGTGCTTTTGGAAGGAGGCCTCGAAAGAATTTCCCTTCCTAGGCTTGGAAATACAGTGCCTTCTGGCTGGAGTGTGCCCTTTGCAGTTGCTATTTCTGTAAGCCATACCAGGAAGGCTTGGTTTTAAAAATGCTTTTTGCTTCTCTTGTCAATTGCTACTCCACAAACCTGTACGTTCCCAGAGTGTTGCCAGATCTAGTGCCTGAAATGGGCCTGGTATGTTGCTTGTAGTTTCCCATTTGAAAAATGTCTTTGGTCTTAACAGCTCTGGGTGTAGCTTTGTGTGAATTTGTCTTTAATCAGATAAACTAGCAGAGCATTGTCTAGGGGTGTATTGCACTGAAGAATGCTATTTTTATTGCTGCTTAAGTGACATGCTTGTGTCCCTTGTCAGCATGAGCTAACATGTGAACTGTCTTGTAGGAAGGGAGTTTAGTTGTCCTCAGAAACATTCCTTGGGACCTTGGCCGCTGAAGACGTTGTCGTTGTTGGAGAGCTCAGGAGATAGTAGGCTTTGGCAAGCTTACCTGGAAGGACTGAAGAAATTCCTTCTCTTTAGGAAAAGCATGAGAATGCCTGCAGCCTGGCCAATTCCAAAGGAGCAAGTTAGAGACTTTTTGGCTGTAGAATCTCATCGTTCATCCTCAAAGACACTCATGTATGTGGCAGCACTGTCTTACTTATCAAAACTGACTGGTAACCCTGATCCTCTGGAAGACGCTGTAACCCGTTGTATGGTGGTAGGGTTGAAATGTCAAGTGGGCATCCTAAGGGATAAATACTTGCCTGTAACAATTGAGGTGTTGCGATCTCTCTTAGGAGCTCTGGAGTCTGTATGCATAACTCCTTATGAATGCTTACTGTTTCGTGCATTATTTACTGTAGCTTTTTTTGGGGCACTTCGGATAGGTGAGATGGTGGCAAAGCACCATAATGTACTGCAGCCTGAGCTGCTGTACCTGAGTGATCTCCAGCTGATGGAGAGGAGAGTGGTGTTTTGCCTGTGTAACTCTCCTGTGGCTCAGGAGAGACAACTCATCAGCCTTGGGCTGTCTGGAGAGCCGTGGGTGTGCCCTGTTCTGGCCCTCCATCGCTACGTGATAGTTCGTTCACAGCTGGAAGGGCCACTCTTTATGCACTCTGATAACACTACTGTAACGAAGAGGGAGTTCCTGACCATTCTCCGATGTGCCCTGCGGCTGCTGGGGTTATGCCCAGAGCAATATGGTGTGCATTCCTTCTGGCTGGGGACTGCTGCCACTGCTGCACGCTGTGGGTATCCCAGGGAAGATGTCACTCGCCTAGCAAGATGGCCCTGTGTGATGCCAGAGAGATCATAGCCATGGAGGCCAACGGTGAAATGGAAGCTAATGAATTACCTTCTTTCTGTAGAGCTGGCTTTTAATAGTGTAGTTTCTAGTCTTTGACAGTAATTTAGTATAATGCCTGTAATGAATTTTCTACCTCGAAGTGGGGTGATCTGTGAAGGTCACTCACAGTAGCTGCTTGTGCTGTTTGTAGTGTTGGTGGTGGGGTGTCAAACCTGCTGTGCATGGACCTTGTCTGTCTTGTCTTGACAGAGCAAGTCTGCAGACAGTTTTATCTTGTATAGTGTGAGTATACGTTTCCTTTTGACGTGCAGAATTAGACTCTATAACTCGAAAGTTATAAAGTAGGTATGTTTATTGTGCGCAGATGGCACGGGGGATCGCTCCTCCACAAGCGTGCATGCCTGAAGTGAGGAACCATCTCACATTTATACAATAAAACAAATGAATATTCAATTAACGCCTATACATATTCGTTACCTAAAGCCGCTTACTCTTGCTTCGTATGTTAATTAGTTTATCAGTCCTTTGCCTGGAATGTGGTGGTCTTGCAGGTTTGTAGGTGATTCAAGTTCTTGTGGCCATCCGATCTTCTCCAGCAAGGAGACTTAGCACTCCCTCCCTCTAGATAGCATTGGAATATCTCTCATCCTTTTCTCATTCTTTTTTAAAATAGCCCCTTTTGTTAGAGGAAGAAGGGCAGGCGTCTCCTCAAAACTGTAGGAGTCTCCTCAAGGCTGTGTGCCTGTGTGACCAGACACCGCACCCATGACTAGTCACCATACCCACATTCCTGGGCAGACATATACAATCACAGTCGATGTCCATTGTCCCCATTTCACACTATTTCTCCATATCACTTTTTAAAAACAGTCTCTGCCTACTAGTAATATTGTTGCTCTTTACCAGAAGAAATTGTAGTCTTGGCTTTGACAGCAATGAATGACAAGCAGACTCTGAAGTTTTGAAGGAAGACTCTTGAGACTTTAAGGTGGTAATCATTGTAAAACAGGAGGTAGTTGGATTGCATAGGTGCACGCTTTTAGCACTGACATGTCACTAAGGTGAAAAGGGAAATATAAGCTACGTTATTAGCCCAATAACAGACACCAAAGGATGAGCTTTCTGCAATTTCTATCGATAATTGTAAGATGTTCAAAGTAATATCCTTGTACTGCTTAAATAGGGGACAGCAGCTTTCCTGCTCAGCAAACTCTGCCTCTGAAAATACTTTGCTTAATCCTCTAGACCCAATTCCCTCTGAGCATAATTAGCCTAATCAGTATTTTCAATAACAGAAATAGCACGTGGTTCATTTAACAGTTAATGATTTCCTTAGGATATGATACTTGCTGTCCTTAATTCAGCCTACTCTTTTTGCCTGAATTTTAAGTTATTTTTTTAAAAATTGAGGAGTTTTCAACCATAATTGTGAATACAATGGCTTGAGTACTTGTAATTTTGTAATTATAGCATTTATAGTATTTGGATAGCATGTGTTGGAGTATGCTTTTCACCATACGGCTGGACTGGGAAGGCAGTTGATGTGTCAGATGGTCCCCTGGCCAGAAACTGTGGTGAGCTACCAGCACTGCTCCAAACCTGGACCATGATGATTGCTGATCAGGCTAGCTTTGTATCTTACTCTGCCCTATGCGCGTCTCTAACAAAACTATGGGTTATAGAAGTGTAACCTGAAATTTAATGCTCACTTGATCTCCATGTGGATAATTAGCCATGATTTCTGAGACTTCTGATTGGTAGAATTTAACGCTGTCTATGTAGGGCAGCACTAATCTGCTACTCTTTACTATGAGTGACATTGTGTTCACTGTGGGAATTAACTACAGTGCAGTGAGACTTCTGTGGTTATGACCGTATCTGAGATCTTTGTAACTGCAGTTCAGCTAAAAGCTTTTTGATTGTGTGGCTTTGTTTGCTGGAAATGCTTGTATAGTAATTTCTGTTCCCATGCATGGAATCAAGTTTAAATAGAGCTAAGGGATGCAAATGCAGCATCTGCCCAGGAGTTTATCCTGAGGTGCCCACTAGCTGCTGCTGCTGGTTAGGCTGAACAGACACTTGGAACATACCTGCATAAGGAGCTGCTTTGTGCTCTGTGGAAGCTTTTATGCATTTTTTGCTGCCACCACTCCCACCCCCCCCACCCCCCATGCACGTGATGCTTCTGCTTGCTGGCTTACGTTGTACGCAGGCATGCCAGCTTCTAGTGCTGTCTGTTGCCTTGCTGTGAAAGGTGTTTGTATTGGGTATGTGTAGCATGGTTTTGGTGGTGGGGGACCTCTGTAGGAAGAGGTTAAGGGACTGCCCAGTTCATATTTTTGTTTCCCAGTACTCAAATATTTTATTTGGCAAAAAATTAATTTTCCCCAAGTTGAGTCTGTTTTACCTGTGACAATAAGTGATCTGCCCATCTTTAGCCCTCTGTACAAGTAGATCAAAGTAGCTGCACCACTGTTACAGCCCCAGGAGTTTGCAAAATGAATGTGGTACAAAACCAGCTCAGTGGATGTGCCTGACCATTTTAACTCGCTGCTAGGACTCTCCCGTTTAATTGATTTCAGCACTAAAGTGTTTCCCAAATGGGGAAACAGGAAAGCCTTGGAAATATTTTTAGAGTGCAAATGGGATGTTCTAGTAAGGCAGGAATGGCTGCATTAATGTATGTGCTCTTTTAAAAGCTTAGAGGTATGTCTGTCTTCTGGGGCACCTGGTATCTGGCAAATACATGCCATGAAGATTGCTCTACAATACTGGGAATACGGATATCTGTCTTATCTGTAATTTCTATGTCTGTGTGATACATGAAGCAGAAGAATTAACTTTGTTCTTATTTATACCTGTGTTCTGTAGCTGTAGCCAGAGATTTTGGGCTTGTACCCCCCCCTAATTTGAAGTAACATCTAGGAAGTAGCTGGAGAAATGATGAAGAATTAAGTAGTTAAAACTTCACTGAGTTATCATCCAAGCATTAAGAAGATAAATTTGTTTTTAAGGCAGAGCCTTCAGAGGTAATTACTTCAAAAAGCCCTGTTTTGATAGGCTGACATATTTTCATGTAATAGGGTTATAAATGCAGGGTTTGATCTATAATTACTTGTTGGAGCTATAGGTGTCCTCTTAAGTGATAAAACTGGGACAGCTGGGAATTAAATGAGACCTGTTTTTCCCTGAATGTTAGGAGTTTCATATTTCATCAGTTCAGTATCTGAAAATTGTGATCTCTAACAATATTTGCAAGGTTTTTCCATTTAACTCTTTTAAAGATCCTAAAGAGAAGCAGAAGAGGATATAAGAAGGGTATTTAAGAAGCAAAATGGGGAATTATTTCAACTTGCAATTTTTTCTTATGATGTTAATTAATGACTTCACACATTTTTGTCATGTTAAGGGTGAAAGGCTAAGCATATGGACTCCAGAAAGAGCTAAATTACTCTTGTACTACTGATCACTGCTGTGGGAATTCATTATGTTATGTGGAGATATTGGTGAATAATTATCTGCATGGAAGCTTGAACTCTTTACTTAAATTCAACAATTATAAATTGTAGAAGTTGTAATTAGACTGTTTACATGAGTAAAGGGGAAGTGACTAGTTGTATTTTTTATTAATAAACCCCAAAACTTTCTTTGTACACCTGGTTGGTATGCCTTTGATTCTATTCTGATTATGATGCTTATATCAAATACACAGTCTTTAGAATGACAGAGATAATGTTACCCATTAATTACTATAGTACTGAATAATGAAGTATAAAGCCTATATTCTTACACAGCTAAAATTTTCATTTTGGAAATTGACTTCAGAGTTCATGTTCCTGAAGTGGATGAAATCTGCAAGAAATAGCTTCATATCTACTAGAAATGAAGTGGGTAACTACATCGCATCTTTATCAGGTTTTGCACCAGGATCCATGAGTATTTCTTGCTTGTAGAATGAAAGCATCCCCTGCTAGTCTGATGAAGCAGCATTGTGTCCTTTGATAGCAAAGACTCAAGTCCAGAAGTTAAGGATAAATACACAAATGCCTTTAAATGTCTTAGGGTTTTCTTTTCAGTGATTATGTAGAGAATTAATTGTGCCACAAAAAGTGCTGAGGAGGCTTTTTGACACTATCTGGAATTGCAAAGAATTGCATATCCCAAAATTTTTTCTTGTTTGCAACCAGCACTTGGATGGGAACGAGCTAGCAAAAGAAGACCTTAAAGATTGAGGAGTTCAATTGATTTGTGACTTGAAATGTCCCCAAAGTTCCTTTTGGGTACCTAGAAGTCTTTCGTCTCCTTGACTGCTTCCTTCTACTTAGATACATATATCCATCAGTTGTGATGTTTACTTACACGTTGAAGAGACTTGATCATTCTACTCCATAGCAAGGAGGACACTGATATTCTGTCACAGCTGTAATGGCAGCACACTGGGCACAACATGCCAGCACTGTGTTACCCTGCTGTGGCAGGGGAAACATCTGAAGAGGTTTCATTTCATATTTGTAAATTATATCTCAGGTGGCTTGTAATTGCTAATGTTGCAAACTTGGAATCTGCATAGGCATAAAAAATAAACTTATTTTAAGATATCTGAAGGAAAAGCAATTTTTTTTTCTAACAAGATAGGTGAAGAATGCTCTGTTTTATGTGTTGTGATACAAGTTTGGCTGGAAGCATTAGTGTAGTGCCAAATGCACTGATTGCTACTGGCTCATTGACTCATCTCTTCCAAGGACATGTCCTAATGTGTTGCCATCTCATTTTCTGAAGCTGGCTGTGTACTCACAGCAACATGTTGCTTAACCACATCAGTATCTTATTTGCTACTTACATTGCCTTGAAGTACTGGCAGAAGGGAAAGAGAATAAACATGTATCACATCCTATGCTTTTTTTTCTTATGTATAGCTTCCCACCAAGATTAAATCAATTACCTATCAGAGTCCAGACCTGACCATATCTCAGTCATTAATACCATTGGATTAGGAGCAGCCCTGTGAAATGGCAGTGTAAGATGCTGCTTTTTCTAGAGCCCAGGAGTAAAGCCTGGAATTTGTTGCTAAAATTGTTTCATGTTCTAGCATGTTCTAATACTAGCTCTTCTATATTAGTTTGCAGAACTGGCTTTTGCACTTTTATATACATGTCCCAAAAGCTATAACCACAGGATGGTTGTAGGATAGTCTGTCTTCTCATAGCTCTGCTATAGCTACAAGCTGTTTTTTTGTAAAAAACAAAATTCCTCTTGCCTTTTCCTCAACATCTTGGTTCTGTTTCAGAGTATAACACCCTTCCTTAAGCTGAAGGCAGCTGAGCAATTGGCAAAGATACTTCACAGCCCCCTGCCAATTGTTGGCAGGCAAGTAGCAAATGTTTTCCAAAGCACACAAACCAACTGGATATAATTTGTAGGTATGGTAGCACTTTAATGTTAGAGCACTTTCTTTTATACCTCATATCACCTTTCACGGAACTTGAAAGATAGCAGTTATTAAGCCTGTAAGATTCAGATCACTATTGTAGGCTAACACTTCTAGATGGCAAATCCTTTGTCTTTATGGGCAAAGTAAGTTTTTTTCAGCCCAGTTAACCAAAGAAAAGGATGTTTCTTCCTGTATTAATACTTGAATTTTTTTGCCTTGGGAGTACTAAGCCTTCATTTCAATGCATTTGTTGTGGATTGAAAAGAAGGAGCCAGTATCTTAGCACTGAACAATTGCTTAGAATGTTGAGGATGAAAACCAATGGTATGAATACAGCCTCCCTTAACTGATGTGCAGCCGCTGTGCTCAGAGATGCTATAAGTGCTTGCTTAGTTCTTTTTCAAATTTGTGTCACAATGTAAGTAAAATTGTGTACAACACCGGTGAAGTAGTAGCCTGTATGAATACCATTTTAGCAGCCATCTTGTAATTGGAGTTCTGGGAATTCCTTAAACAGTTGAAAGTTCAGGTTGCTACATTATGATCTGCGGGTTTTTTTCTTGTCTTCATCTTTCAGCACCTTGCCTTTTCAGCCAGCTGCACTGTATTAGTGCACAGCATTAGTCTCAGCTTTTTGTAGGGAACTCATAAACTCTGAGGAACTTGGATAAGAACAGAAGTTTAGATGTAACGTATTCTGTGTTGCAAGGTGAGTATGAACTTATCAGGAAAGCACATGTTTTCAGGGGATGCTGGACTGTCTATGCAGATGTACTTGTGAGCATGATAATTTTTGGTAGTGTTTTAAAGGGATACTCCCATCTCCCTTTCAATTATGGAGTGTTAAACTTCAGTTTTGAGTTAGTATCCAACTGTTGCCCTTCAATCTTGCTTCTTCAGATACTGATTTAATCTTTGGTGCTGTGCATACAAGCTGAAGGAATTGCTTTCTGGGGAACTTAGAGTTGTCTTCAGCCTGCAGTGGCAGCTGAGGGGCTTCCATCTACTTCCAAAAGCTGAGGTAGTCTGCTGTCTTCCATGGCTCACGGGTGATCACAAAGGCGCTTGAGTCTGTCTGCACACTTATTAGAGGGTAAAAATATTTCTCTAATCCAGTTTGTTTTGGAGCATCGGGCTGCCCATCAGAGCAAACCTGTGATCAGAGCGCACAGTGTCTGGGCCCAGAGATTGTCTCTGTGTAGAGCACAGATGCTGTGAACAGCCATTCAAAGGCATGGTGCATGCAATGCTGGAAATGATCCCAATAAGAAAGAGCTGTATATAAATTAGTTTCTGATAGCTAAAATTGTAAAGTAGCTCTGTTCCTAACCCTGCCAGATACTGAATACTTCTCAAGGATGAACAAAATACTAGTCAGCTTGCAAGCATCCTGGTGAAAAAGGATGAACACACTGCATTTTAGATCACTTTAAATAATGGAAGGCTTCTAGGGGCAAAAGATTTTTCTACTTCAGGTGCTGGGAGGTGGTCAGCAGAACTGCCTGCTTAACCAGACCCAAATGAAATTTATATTCAGAAAACCTCAAAACTGTAACACAAAGATTAGGATTTCCTATCTCTGGAAAATGTAGCTAATATTCTATCTACATGATAACACGATCTGATGTTATGAATGCTTCCTAATGTATTTCCTATCTTCCATGCGTATAACAGGGTAGAAGAAAAGATGAATGAGTGTGCTGTTTTCAGGTGGCAGGGGATTTCTAGAGAGAAGGAAGGAGGAGGCAGTAGGTGGGTGAGAAAAAAAGAGGTGGAAAGAAACACACTCCATAATCTAGATGAAGTGCTGTATTCTTCTCAGGAGCAGGCACAGTGAGGCTATTCTATGGCAAGAATAACTGCTGTTACCCATGCTGTTAAGATTTCAGACTAAGGAGAGAGGTTTAACTCTGAAGAATTTGTGTGTTGCTTGACCCCATCACAAGATAATATTCTGTAGTGCATGCTGCAAAGAATGTGAATACAACAGCTTCTGTAGAGAAGAATTGGCAGGAAGGCAGGTAGAAGCAGACCATGAGACACTTGTTACAAACTGTGCCTAGAAACCGATCTGTTCTTATTTATTGTTCTTTGATGAAGGGATGGATTAGAAATGGTACAGGCAGCCTTGAGGCCTGTGATAATACAGTATCTGTAGCTTTTCCAGTTGGAGGCTTAAAAACTCTGAATGCTTTTTATGCAAAAAAGGGTAAGAATATTTTTAAAAAGTCAGGAAACTTACATGCAAAACCTCAGCCTCAGGAAAAAATTAGTATTTTAGGCAGAAGATGAAAGATTTAATTGAAAGAAAAAAAATAAATATGTTTTTACACTTCTTTCCTGCTTTGCTTATAGTTTGGCTAAGATAAATATCTAAAGCTGGAAGCTTTAATATGAAAGAGATCCCTTCCATGTTATCTCACTTCAGTCTGTCCTTAAAGTGCATGCAAAGTCAAACTTCCCTTAAATGGCACTACACTGAACTCAGAATTTTTTATGGTCTTGATAACAGCCTGTGTGTTTGTCTAGAACCATAAAGTTACAAGTGTCATGTGAGTATCATAAAAGCTTAGTGCACCAATGAATGGTACACTCTTGTCCCACTGAATGTAAGCATGAATGCAATGTTCTGCTCTCTTAATAACCCAAATGCATTCTCACAGTGTCAAATGTGTGAACAAAGTATGTGAAAAAAGGGTTGGATATTGTGCCACGGGCCTTAATTGCTTTCTGCATCAGAAGTGGCCTATGCTCTAAATATGGTTTTCTATTTTACAGTTGTTGACAATGATATATATTTGCTCACCCTAAAAGCCTCTCGTGACTGGTCTCATGTATGGTAGGCAGACCTGATAACCAGATTCAGCCACTGAGTTGTGCTGAATCTTTTTTTTTTTTAAATATAACATCTTGCTTCTGCTTGTCTTATATCAAATGTAAGGCAAATAATCAGAAAAGTAATCGAAGTGGATTAAAATGCCATGTGATTTTTGTGTGATAAACAAAAATAGTTTATCTGGGTGGATCAATAGGCTGGCTAACGGGGCCATCTGCTGGCAGAGGTACTCTAACAAGTTAACTGAATTTTGCTGGGGACAAGTCTAGCTCTGGGAGAGGTTAATGGCTTGATTTTAACTTCCAAACACCTGTGGCTCTTCTTAAATTATCTGCCAGCTGCTTCATACTTTATATTAACTCCTTACTTCTTAGTGTAAAAATAGAGAACTGCTTAACTATAAATTTAAGCTCCATTCAAATGTTAAATGGGATGTTTGATCTGGGAGCAGTATTGCCATAGATTACACCACAATTTAAAACCATATTCTGAGAAAGCATGGGTATGTAGATGAATCTCTCAGATCAATGAACAATGATTAATGTTAATACTTGCTCTTCACACAAAATGTCTACATTAGGGACATTTTGATTAAAATTACAGATCATGTTTCTTGTGAACAAATGTGAAGAAGCCAATTGGTCTAGCATACTAAGATTGTTAAATTTCTTGTATCTTTAATATTGAAAAGACTTCTGGATGTGTTTTAGTTTTATTTTTACAAGCACTGTGTAATCAGTGCAGCATCTGAGATGTAACAAGTGTGTTCTGATATGTGTGTGCTTGTGTTTGCCTGTCTGTATGTCCGATATATGGCAACTATTGGATATATTTGATTGTAAAGACAATAGATCATAACTGAAAGATTATGATCTATGCCTTTACAAGTTTATAATGAATAACATGTAGTATATGCATGTGTAAAAATAAATTGAGTAAACAACACATGTAAATAAGCTTTTTGTTTTTGTCTTCTGAGAACCTGCAGTTTGCCCTCAAGAAGCTGTCATCACAATAAAGGTCCACGGTTCTTTAAGTTGCATAAGATCATGTATTTTAAAGTACATCAGTCTGCACTACTTAGCAGATACATATTGCTGGTATAACAGCTGACAAGTTTGTCTCAAGCCCGTGGCAAAACAAGTTTAGCCTTGGTTCCAGTAGTAGCACACTTAAAGCAGTACCCCAGTCACTCTTACAGATTCATAGAATGGTTTGTGTTGGAAAGGACCTTAAAGATGATCTGCTTCCAACCCCCCTGCCATGGGCAGGGACACCTTCCACTAGACCAGGCTGCTCAAAGCTCCATCCCAACCTGGCCTCGAACACTTCCAGCTTCCAGGGATGGGGCATCCACAACTTCTCTGGGAAACCTGTTCCAGTGTCTCGCCACCCTCACAGTAAAGAATTTCTTCCTAATATCTAATCTAAATTGACCCTTTTTTTAGTTTAAAACCATTACCTCTTGTCCTATCACTACACGCCCTGCTAAAAAGCCTGTTCTCATCTTTCTTATAAGCCCCTTTTAGGTACTGGAAGGCTGCTATAAGGTCTGTCTGGAGCCCTCTCTTCTCCAGGCTGAACAACCCCACCTCTCACAGCCTGTCTTCATAGAGGTGCTCCAGCCCTCTGATCATTTTTGTGGCCCTCCTCTGGGCTCACTCCAACAGGTCCAGGTCCTTCTTATGTTGGGGGCTGCAGAGCTGAATACAGTACTCCAGGTATTTTTGTAATTACAGTAAGAGAAGCAGTAGCTATTTGTTGACTTCATGGCAATGTACTATAGATTAAAGATAGCGCCCTGAGAATGCACTGATCTGACTATCCAAACGTGTTTCATCTTTTATCTCTGATTTTTGTTGTCTCGAACAGCACATACCTTCTTCCTACAGAGAAAGCAGGTTATCACATACTGTTTATGGGCTACTCTGACCTTTTTGACTTCTGTTTTCCACCTTTTTCCCCTTTGACAATTCAGCAAATGAAGTGAGGGAGATGGATTTCATTACAGGTGCTTTAGCTGAACTTATTTATTGCTTACCTATTAAACCATAAGGGTCATTGATTTATAGACCCCACAAAAGCACAAGCATTAGCCAGTCAGTGCCAGGAGTGCAGTTACATAGAAATTATTTGTACAATCAGCTTCCTTCTAGTCAAAAGACTACACAAGAGTAAAGCAACAGTATTTTATATTTTGTGTGGATCAGAACTATTCTGGACCAGTTTTTTGCTGCTAGTTCAATCTGTATTTTCACATTTCTATTTTAATGACTGTTTTCTGTTACCTATTCTACAAGGATGGCGAAAGGGACTGCAGTATATCAGGAAGGATGAATTGGATCTATGGAAAGGTAGAAGTCACCTCTTGTCTCTGAGAAACTTGTAAGAAAATGGCCTGCAGTGCTAGGAAACTAACTCGGCTACATGAGTGACATAAAGCTAATGAAGTTCTGACTGTCGGGGTAGATGGGAGGCCAGCTGTGGTATTGTTTTGCATTCACGTTTCTCTCCTGTAAGTATTGTGGCTGATGCAAGAGGGGTCCAGTAAGCATAATTCTTTGTAATTCTGGTGTCTTGCCGAGTTCACCTGAGAAAAATTGTACTGTATTAGGAAATGGCATTTTCTCTGCAGTCCAGTTTTGCTCCTGATTTACTGTGCCGAGTACTGGTCTCAAAGTTGTCTACACCAGTGGAAGTTGTTTGCACAGTGGTATTGTGCTACTGCAAATGTTGCCTATGTTGTCTGATGGGTGTAGCTGCAGTTTCTTCCATGCAGCATCACTTTGGTAGGTGAAAACATTGCTTTGTCACAGCATGGGTGTAGGCAGGCTGTGGTGTTTTTTCTGCTCTGTGAGATGTCGGATGTGTGATGTACAGTGTGACTATACCAATTAAAATACTGAGGCAGATCACTCTTTTTGTGACAGGTCCTCAAGTTCCGCCACAGAACTAGTTCTGAGCACGCTATTGCTGAACATAGGGGCTGTAAAACGTGGCCCACCAAAGAACTGTAAAAGGGTTCTTAAATTAGGCAAAATCTTATATTTTGTGTGCAGTGGAATACAGTTTTCCTACTGATATCCAATCCGATTGTCTTCTCTCTCAGCATTAGCTTGAGAGCAGGCAGCTCTCACATTACGGAGGGAGAGGGGGGTTCTCATCAGAGCCCCAGGCAGTGGCAGGGACAAAGACAATCGATCATTCCAAGACTGACAGCTGCTGAGGGAGGACTGACTTGCTTCTAGCAGCTCATCAGTGCCTCAGCATCTTTATGTTGCTGTGCAACTTGGTTGGTTTTTTTGTTAGCTTCGGATGGTGATAAACATTTTTGTTCCCTTGGGTGAATTATTTAAGGTCCAGAAATGAAGAGAAACATCCTGTCCTCTTTTTACATCTCTCTGTGGTTGCTGTTTACAGCGGTGATACTACAAGGTGAGAATACTGCTTGATAGCTGTTATGTTTTTATATTTATGTTTATGTTATGTTGCACTGAGGTTTATTTTATTCAGGTAGGATCTAGTGTCCTGATGTGTCTTACAGGGTTGAGCTCCAGAAGTCTTTCAGCTGTTTTGTTTTATTTTGTCTCACTAATGCATAGACAAAATGAATGATCCCATACAGCCAGAACTTAAATTATCTTTGTGAAGCTTTAATTTGTTAGGATTTCTTTTTAATCAGGAAGGTTTACTTTAATTAGTCCAGGAAGTCACTGTGAGTCACCAGAGAGTGACCTACTCCAAAGCACTTGCTTCCTATATGGTGCCAGCTGGCACTTGGACGAGTCTTTTGAGTGTTACTGCCCTTGCCCTTTGCTTGCAGAAATGTATGAATCTATCTAAAGGTAATACAGAGACTACCTAGAGAAACTGTGATGAACAACACAGCACAGAACAGCAAAAGTGTCATTTAAGACCTGAATTTTCAGTGAATTAGCCGTAGTGACTAAGTCTTGGATAGTAAGAAGCATCTCCAAATACATGGTTTGGAAAAGACGTTAGTGCAAAGATGTGTCCGTACATCATGCAATTACCAATGTGTGAAGAAAAGCAGCTCAGACTTTTTCCAGGTGGTAGTTAAAACAGAAATAAGAGTAAATTCTGAAAGAAGCCTGAATCCATCAGTGCTGCATTTAGGGAGATATCACAAATCATTAGCCTGGCAGCAGCTTTGACTTCAGACTTTGCTTCTAATTTTAGCTTGGCAGATATGTGACTAACTCAATCTCTATGCCTGTGAAAGACACCAGTAAAATAAAGGCAATATTTACTTTCAAAAAAGGCAGGCACCTCTGTATACAGAGTTTTTTTTTTCAGTGGGTATGAAAAGCTAAAATCAGCTATTCATTTACTACAGGTGAATGCTGTCCTTATTTGAATAGCTTCATCAGGCATACTTCTGTTTCTGAACTAAATTATATTCTACAGTATATTATTGATAAATACAGTTACAGCAAATACTACTTGAAGCTGTAGAAAGAGGATGTCTTCTGATACTACTGAGTGCTTAATCTGATGTACTGAACAAATCTGTTATCTAGCTGTTGAATCAGCCAAAGGAAAATATGCTCACCTGCTGTTTAATGAACTGTTTGAACACTACTCAAATGCTCTAATACCAGTGGAAGACACAGATAAAGTACTGAATGTCACCCTTCAGATCACGTTGTCCCAAATTAAAGACATGGTAAGTAATGTTTTTCTGAAGATGTGCAGAAATGTATTAGCTGTAAACCTTTTGCCTGGAGTAGGAAAAGCAATTTGCATTTTGTTGTGATAACTTCCATAATGCTTCCTCATGAGGGCCCTGTTCTCCAGTTCTTCATAGATTACCTGATTGCAACACTAAGTCTTCCATTATAAGCCTGCAAATTTAGAGCTGCTCAATTGTTAAGGCTTCTTTTGTAGTTAGGTGTTGGTAGAGCACCCTCCAGGCAAATTTTGCAGAGTTTTAAATACGAGTAAATGCTTTTTCTTTTCTAAGATGCAATTATTTTTTACACAAACTCCCTATTTTAGCCTTCAGTTACTTTTTTATAAATTTGATACAGCCAGATATACCTCAAAGGCAAAAGAAAAAGTTTTTTTGGAAGGAGAACAGAAAATCACTTTTGTGACTTGTGAATTACAACTTAAAGGCCTCACCAACATTTCAGAGAATTCGTTAGACTAAATCTATTAGCTGTTTGGTGCTGAAGCTTGCAAAAGGAAATTCTTAACGTACTGGGGGCCTTACACAACTGTGATTAGAGCTGGGAGGGTCCAGGGGGAAGAAGGTTTGGCCAAGAGAAAGTCCGAATAAATGAGCTCCCTGTGCAGTGTACGGGCACGTGTACCTGTCTGAGAAGTACTCTTGTGGCCCGTCAGTATTCTGGCCTGTTTTGGGCACTACTTTAAAGCTATACAACATATGCTCTCTGCATTTAAGATGTGATTTTGTCACCTTCAGTTAGAAACATCTCTACATTTTTACGCAGGATGAAAGGAACCAAATTTTGTCAGCTTACTTATGGATTCGACAAAGCTGGTATGATGCATACCTCAAATGGGACAAAGATAAATATGATGGGTTGGATTCTATCAGGATTCCAAGCAATTTGGTTTGGAGACCAGATATTGTCCTATATAACAAGTGAGTGTGGCTGGAGAAAATCAGCTTGATAATTTGAGGGAGGAAGGGGGTTGAAGGAGGAATTGACCCACAGAGTCTGAACTTTCATCACTTTACCTTACCTTAGCAAGGGGTATATTTGTTGTCTTAACATTAGTTGTTGATCATTTAAATATTCTGCAATAAAGCCATAGATGAGACTTGGCAATTGATTGTGCTACACAGCAAAGCTGTTCTGAATTTCTCTGCACTGTGAATTGAATACCCTGGCAGTCTGAAGTACTTTCTGCTGAGGCTATAGAAGAGCTCTGGAACACTGTCCACAAAAAGGTGGTACACAAAGGCCTCACTCTTTGTCTGCTCTCCTGGGCCAGTAATGACCAACAGATTATTTTTGTTTTTGAATGGATTCTTATCCTACTGCATCCTCTTTGAAGTCAAGATTGAAGAAGCAACGGCTAATAAATACAACATCCGTTAACAGCACTGATGTTTGGCATTAATGGGCAGTAGTACCTGTAAATAATAGTTAATAGTAAGTTCTTACTAAAATTCAGTATAAATACAAATATGATTTCAGAAGCATGCTTTTAATGGTGTGAAGTGAAGGGTCTTCCCCATTGCCCCCCCTTTCCTGGTCCACGCTCTAGGTTGTTGCCTGTCAGTCCTGACTGTCACTTTTCTGTCTTTTAGGGCTGATGATGACTTTTCAGAACCAGTGAATACTAATGTTGTGTTGAGATATGATGGAAAAATCACTTGGGATGCACCTGCTATCACAAAGAGCTCTTGTGTAGTGGATGTATCTTATTTTCCTTTTGACAGCCAGCAATGCAACCTTACATTTGGGTCCTGGACCTATAATGGTAATCAGGTAGACATCATCAATTCTCTTGACAGCGGTGACCTCTCTGACTTCGTAGAAGATGTGGAATGGGAGATTAATGGTATGCCAGCAGTTAAGAACGTCATCACTTATGGCTGCTGCTCTGAGCCTTATCCGGATGTGACCTTCACACTGATTTTGAAAAGGAAGTCATCTTTCTACATATTTAATCTGTTGCTTCCTTGCATTTTGATCTCTTTCCTGGCCCCACTGGGATTCTATCTCCCTGCAGACTCTGGGGAAAAAGTGTCTCTGGGCGTTACGGTTCTTCTTGCTCTGACTGTGTTCCAGCTGATGGTTGCAGAAATCATGCCTCCCTCTGAAAATGTACCTCTGATAGGTGAGCTTCAAGTGCTTTGTCTTTAAACATGGTTTATTAATAGTAGGGCTGTATGTCAGGGAAACCATATGTAAGTTGTGGGTTCTGGGAAGATAAAGGTGCTACATTTTTAAAACATCATTAAATACTTAAAATATGTGTAGAATTTGTACAGGTATGCTACAGCTCTTTAAGATTATTTTGTGTTTTTAATTATATATTAGCTAGCTATTTTGTATTTATTTAATATAGTTAAGGCTTGTAATAAAGCTAGTAATGGAAAACGACCTCAGAACTAGAGTATGAAGTGTAAGCATGAGCTGTGTACACAAGGTCAGACTGTTTCAAGACATGTTTCTGTCAGATCCAGATGGCTGGATGGCCTGGCTGGGATACTCAGGGTTGATTTAATATCTGACCATTGTTACATTGAATTGTAATGCCTGCCAGTCCATTACACTGGATTTTAATTTACATCTGAGAATCTGGAAGAACTGATGTGTAGTGAAAGGGTGGTGTTCAGCACTGTCCCACTTGCCTTCTGCCAGGACCCTCCTCCTGTCCCTGGCTGATCTCACCCGAGGTAGGAGGCTGCCCAGCTGCCCTGGTGGGATTTCTGGAGGACTAGGAACACAATTGCCTCCAGACTGGCTTCCAGCTTTGTTAAGATAATTCAGATCTCATTATTCATTACACATTATTACTGTGTATATAAAAACCAGTATGGCTTAACTGAGACAAAACACTGGTCAGTAAATAGGGCTGTTGAATGCATTTTCCGCATCATCATCATCAGCTATTCCTGTCTGGAATAGGGGCTTGCTGTACTGGAGTACCTCCCCTGTCCTCCTGTCACACTATCTGAATTAAGAAGTCAGGACCTAGCATGAGTCTGCTTTCTCTGTTCCCTCACGCTCCCTCATCATCCTTTCCAACCCCTTTGAAGACTGGGATCACATCATATTTGTCTGCGGTGCATCCCGTGTCATTGATGGCAGCCCTTGCTTTTTCTGAAGAGGCTGCACAGCAGCAGAGCAGGGCAAGGAGGTGCCTCTGTGCCTGGGCACAAGCCACAGCATGTTAACTGGTCAGCTGTATGCTTCAGGTGTGGAAAGCAGTGGCTGAAGGGCACAGCTTAATTTATTCACTGTACTTGTCTGCACCTGGCCAGAATGAACTTTGTCCTTGTTTGGACTGGCTGTGCTGAAGAAAATCCAGGCAAGAAATCTCAACAGGCAATGGAGCCATGCATCAGCCCTGGGCCTGGCTTCTTAGCCTTCCGTATACTAGCTGTGTCTGCCAGTAAGGTCTGGATATTCACTGGCCTGTGTGAACGCAAAGGCATCCATCTGCTGGTGTGGTGTGCATCAATAGCTCCAACAAAGCATTATCATCATTTTGTTAATACACCCAGAATGGGATTTCTAATGTGCCACGTGAAGCCATCAACATTGGGATTTTGCAGACACCAGGAAAAGAGCAAGGCTCCTGATAAACATTGCTAAGCTGCTTTCTGAATGGGTGTATTTCGAGAAATCAGAGGTTTTGGCTTGCAAATATTTACCGTGCTAATACAATAGCCCCTTACTCATGATAGGCATGCCAGTAATGAGTATAAGCTTTTACTTTAATGGCTTTAATCTTTGTTTTTAAATGGTAAATTAAGTGTGATCTAAGTACAGAGACTCAGGGTGATTAAAAATCAGTTTCACTTGCATTTGTGTTTAGCACTGTGTTGTCACATTTTTCTGCACTTAGGATAGCATCTTTAATATGATTTTATTTTGTGTTCCAGGAAAGTATTACATTGCAACTATGACGATGATCACAGCTTCCACTGCATTGACGATCATTATAATGAATCTCCATCACTGTGGCTCAGAAGCAAAACCTGTTCCACAATGGGCCAGGGTGGTTATTTTGGACTACATGTCAAAAATCTTCTTTGTTTATGATGTGGGTGAAAATTGCACAAGTCCGAAAAGAGAAAAGGAAGATGAAAATAAGTTAGAGGAGGGTGATAGGTGTCAGAGGAGGCACAAAGAGGTGAGGAGTCACCTTTCTAATAGGAATGATGAGTGTGATCTCAAGGAGAAGCTCAATGGAAATTTGAATAAAAGCTATGGAGTTCCTGGTGAAAATGCTAGGGAGGCTGTTAATTGCTGTTCCTGTTACAAAATGCTGATTAAAAATATTGAGTATATTGCTAATTGTGTTCGAGACCATAAAGCAAACCGGGCCAAAGGAATTGAGTGGAAAAAGGTCGCAAAAGTGATGGACAGGTTTTTCATGTGGATTTTCTTTATCATGGTGTTTTTTATGAGTGTGCTGATCATTGGGAAAGCAGCTTAACTGAAGATGAACACATTCCTTTTGTAAATCTGAATGTATGTGTTAGCTTGTTTCAGTGGAGCTCTGGGACAGAGGTGCTTTTGAGATTTTTGTCTTTTATTCTGTAACTATAAACAAATTGATTCTGTAGACTGTAACAGTGCGTTGAGACATTGCTCAGCTGAGGGCTTTGTTAGTGACTGTCCTCGCCTTTTATTTCAGGAGTGCAGCCCTGATGAGGCTGCTGGGTAAGCTCTTTGTGCTCCATCTTGATGGGTTGTGGCTATGACTTCAGACAGAGTGCGGTGGAGCGCTGCAGCGATGGAGCAGACAGCCTAGCAAGGGAGCATTGTATTCACAAGGTTGCATCTCTGCATCTTGTAATTTGACCAGCCCTTTCTCTCCTCTAGAAAAAAAGTGTATTTGTGACATAGTGGCAGTTCCTGGAAATCATGCATTCATGGCATTGCCTTTTTTCTGTTTTGTTGGGTTTTTTTTTTAGCTTGTCTTCCTAATTTACCTTTTTATTATGACTCTGATCACTGTTCCTATCATTTCACAGGCTCTACATGTCTGTTTGTTGTGCCTTTAATACCATTGAGCTTACTGAGTATGATGGTTACCTTGATCTTCCTTTATTATTTCCTGCTGCTGAATATTAACCTGTTGTCACCACAGCTCCAGTAAGCCGGATTCCTGGGAATTCTTCCTCACTGTGTTGGAGAGCCTCTTCTGTTCTTTTCCTCCTGAGCCTAACTATAGGAAGGACTGCTCCTGTCCTTCCTAGATGTCTCATTCCCTTGGGCATGGGCATTTAAATGCTACTTCAGACTGCTAAAGTAGGAGGCTGTGACTTTTTGTCTCTGCTAGTTTTATTGACCTTCGATGTTAACCCCATGTCCCTTGTCTACTCTTACATCCTCTTTAATACTTAAACTTTAAACTGCCTTCAGGAATGCCAAGGTTGCTCTGTGCATTATTTAGCACAAAAGCATGGTCTTACAGGCTTGTTAAAGTAGTGTCATAATCAACACTCTTTGTTCAACACCTTAGTACTTCTGTGTATGTGAGTGTGTTTGTTGCTGACAACACCAAAACCCCCTCTTATGTGTGTTAATTTCTGTTAATTCTGTCAGACTGATAGAGCTCTGGAGGATGTCTCGTGTAGTAAAGTTAGAAGCTAGTACCCCAGGCATGCCCATGGCAGATAAATTGCTTTTACAGAGCACCTTGAACTTTGAAACCATGATATTCTAGATGCAGTGGGAGAGGCAGAATGACACTGTAATGGATCCCAGTCAAAAGTTCACATGACAAAACTCATTTTAATAATTTTTGAAGTTAATAGGAGCATACCTGTGCAGCTGTAACTTAAGAGCAAGGTGTCAAAATGGCAAAGCGATTCAGTTATTATGCCCAAATTTATTAGAAGAAAAGAATTGTAATTATTATTATGATGTAAATGATGCATTGAATTACTAATGGCAGGTTTTCTCTTGTGTGGAATAATTGATATTGTAAGCTTATCTGGATTCTCATACATAATGCAAGCCTTAAAGTCCAGGTTTTAATGTAAAGTTAACTGGGTGGCTAGCCAAGAATAAACTCAGTATGTGGAAAAAGTCTCAAGTGTGTTCCCTGTATATTATCAGTTCCCAGTCAACCAGGCTAATTTTGAATAGCTCCTTTAGAAGACAAGCTGTTCACTTTCTGTGAACAGAACACTTTCTGTGCAGAAAGCCAGTTGTACTCATTTGTTGTGGAGTTCAGGGTTTGGCACTTACACTGCATGTTTGAGGAAACTGATTTGTTCTTTGTTGTGGGGAAAAAATACTGTCCCAAAAGCTGAGGGAGCAATGTATTTAAAGATAAGGGTAAAATATTCAGAACATGAGGCGTCAGCATGGAAAACCAATGGCCAAGAGTTTGTCCAAGGGCTTATGGGTAGCATAAAGTAGAGAGTTACTACTGTTCACTGTCTCTTCCAATATAGGAACGAGGTACATCAAATATACACAATGTGTCACAGTGGAGGAGTCTCTTCAATATGTGAGAAGGCTGAGGAACTTCTTGCAACAGGATTTATGAATGCTGAAATATTATATGGATTTAAAATTTGGGGAGAAAACATGGAAGAAAAATCTTATTGGCATACTATTAAATACAGTCAGGTGCTGAAAGGTGGAGTAATATTTTGGGGATTCATGACTGTATGTTCTTCAGTGCTCTTCATCCCACTGGTGGCACCCATTAAAGACAGCTTCCAGATTTAGAAAGACCTTTAGTCTGATGCAGAATATCTTTCTTAGAAATCCAGATTTTGCCCATGCCATTCTGTTCAGTGCATCTGTGGCCTTCCCATTTGTAAGGGAAAGTTTGCAATTGTAGGTGGATCATGGGCCTCTATCATGCTGGTGCTCTTCAGTATGCTACATGCTTGGATGATGATGTTGAAATCATACTTTGCACTTCCCTAGCACATTTTATGCTAAGATGTGACAGTACTAAAGAATTCTTTTCCTTACAAGAATATGATTTGAAAAATATTCCTAGCTATTTGAATTTATTAACTACTACTTTTAGTTTTTTAATTATTTTGTGTTAATTTTTTCTTTCGATCACCAGACCTTCTCAAGTGTTTCTTTTCTTTTATTTACATATGGTCAATGTTGTTCTTGCTCTTGTAACAAACATTTTTCTGGTTTTAGTTCATAAGAGCCCTGGATTCAATAAAGAGTGTGAGCAGCAGATGATGGATGCAGGTAGAAGATGGCACCTGAACAGTTCTTGTGAAGCCTCATGCTAAGACCCTCAGAGTCATTTCTCAATCGTTTTCCAGAGGGAAAGCATAACATGGTGCTGCATGGCCATGCTTCTGGTGATAAAGCTGATCCAAGGTCCATACTGCTACCTGGTTTAAAGCTGGCTTAGGAGTTTCTGACTAAACTGTAGGGGCTGTAGTTTGTGTCCCTCCAAGGCCTAATATTTAGTTTGTCTATCTCTGTATTTAGCTATTTCAGTAAAAAACCCACCATATTCTAAATCAGCCAAGTGTGTTAGTCAGAAGTGTACATGCCAACTCTAGTGCTAAGTGGAGGCAGGAATGTTTAATCTAATTCTGTCTATTCTGATCTCTTCCTCTTTCTTTTGTCTCTCTCATACTTAGATCCAGCAATCTTTGAGGAAGATTAAATCCAAAGATGATGACTATGTTTATAATAACAGAAAAATAACTACTTATGCACCTGTCTGAGTTACTGTGTAGGCTTAACATGAATGCAGCTGGGTGACTTCAGATTTACTGAGGAGGACAATGATGCTGTAAAAATACTGTTTGAGATCTGTGTGCTGTGGAGGCATTTGAGGAATAAGCTGACAGATATTTTTTTTTTGTCTCTTGGCAGAGAGATCACCTCTCCCTTTTTTATTGAGTCGTTGCAGTTTTAAAATGGGAAGAAATACAAGCTGTCTCTTGTGATGCCTTTGCTGTGCTCTCTTCCATGACCAGGATTATGGAACTGAAGATGCAGTGCGATGGGATGTTGGGGTATAGAGTTTCTAACTGTGCAGAAAGGTAGGAGATGCCCTTAGCTACCCCAGGAAATCTGTTTCTGTTTGTGGAAATTGCAGCCTGAAGATTCATGCTAAACCCAAAAGAATCATCCTGGACAGTACATGACACCTCGAAATAGAGAAGCAGGTTTCCCCATGTTTCAGGAACTCGGATGTTACATCATAAGCTATCTGCATGTTTTTGTCCTCTGGTTAACAAAGCTTTGTACTCTGACCCATGAGATGGTGGAGTTCAGGATCCTGTGTGGAGGAAGCAGGGCAGTAAGTAGGATTGCAACCCTGGACTTCACAAGAGCTAACTTTGGCCTCTTGAAGGACCTACTTGGAGGAATCCTATGGGTTAGGGCTCTAGAAGGCAGGGGGCTCCAAGAGAGCTGGCTAATATTCAAGCATCACTTCCTCCAAGCTCAAGATAGGTGCATCCCTCTGAGTAAGAAATCAAGCAAAGGGGGCAGGAGGCCTCCATGGATGAGCAAGGAGCTTCTGGCAAAACTCAAAACAGAAGGAAGGTCATGTGATGTGAAAAAAAGGGACAGGCCACTTGGGAGGAATATAGGGATGTGGTCAGAACATGCAGTAGGGCAGCTAAAGTCTGTTTGGAATTAAATCTGGCAAGGGAGGTCAAGGGCTTCTTCAAGTACTTCAGCAGGCAAAGGATGACTAGGGAAAATGTGGGCCTACTGCTGAATGAGGTGGGTGCCCTGGTAATGAAGGACACGGAGAAGGCAGAGTTACTGAATGCCTTCTTTGCTTCAGTCTTCACTGCCAGGCCGGCCCTCCAGTTTGCCAGGCCCTGGAGGCAAGAGAAGTCTGGAGAAAGGAGAACTTTCCCCTGGTCGAGGAGAGATCACCTGAGCAAACTTGACACCCACAAATCCATGGGCCCTGATGGGATGCACACCTGAGTGTAGAGGGAGCTGATAGATGTTATTGCTAAGCCACTCTCCATCATCTTTGAAAGGTCATGGAGAACAGGAGAGGTGCCTGAGGGCTGGAGGAAAGCCAGTGTCACTCCAGTCTTCAAAAAGGGCAAGAAGGGAGGACCCAGGAAACTACAGGCCTCCATCCCTGGAAAGGTGATGGAACAGCTCAGCCTGGAGGTCATCTCCAAGCATGTGAAGGAAAAGAAGGTCATTAGGAACAGTCAGCATGCATTCACCAAGGGGAAACCACACCTGACCAAGCTAATAGCCTTCTATGATGGAATGACTGGCTGGGTGGACAAGGGGAGAGCAATGGATGTTGTCTACCTTAACCTCAGCAAGACTTTTGATACTGTCTTCCATAACGTCCTCATAGGCAAGCTCAGGCAGTGTAGTTAGGTGAATGGACAGGGAGGCGGATTGATAATGGGCTGAATGGCAGAGCTCAGAGGGCTGTGATCAGTGGCAAAGAGTCCAGCTGGAGGCCTGTAGCTGGTGGTGCTCCCCAGGGGTCAGCAGTGGCTCCAGTCCTGTTCAAATTGTGCATCAATGACTTGGATGAGGGGATAGAGTGTACCCTCAGTGAGTTTGCCAACCATACAAAACGGGGAGGAGTGGCTGATACCTCAGAAGGCTGCGCTGCCATTCAGTGAGACCTGGACAGGGTAGGGAGTTGGGCAGAGAGGAACATAATGAATGAAGTTCAACAGAGGCAAGTGTAGGGTCCTGCACCTGGGGGGGAATAACCCCATGCACCTGCTGGATGGCAGCTCTGCAGGGAAGCACCTGGGAGTTCTGGCAGACAGCCAGTTGCCCATGAGCCAGAAGTGTGCCCTGGTGGCCAGGAAGGCCAGTGGCATCCTGGGGGGCATTAGGAGGAACATGGCCAGCAGGTCGAGGGAGGTGATCCTGGCCCTCTGCTCTGCCCTGGGGAGGCCACAGCTGGAGTGCTGTGTCCAGGTCTGGGCTCCCCAGCTCAAGAGAGACAGGGAACTGCTGGAGAGGGCTCAGCAGAGGGCTACGAAGGTGATGAGGGGACTGGAGCATCTCCCTGATGAGGAAAGGCTGAGGGAGCTGGGCCTGTGTAGCTTGGAGGAGAGTGAGAGGGGATCTTATCAACGCATACAAATATCTTAAGGGTGAGTGCCAGGATGATGGGACCAGGCTCTTTTCACCAATGCCCAGTGACAGGACAAGGGGCAACGGGCACAAACTGAAAGACAAGAAGTTCCATCTGAATACGGGGAAGAACTTCTTTACCTTAAGTGTGACAGAGCACTGGGACAGGCTGCCCGGAGAGGGTGTGGAGTCTCCTCTGGAGACATTCAAAACCCACCTGAATGTGACTGTGTAACCTGCTGTAGGTGAACCTGCTTTAGCAGGGGGTTGGACTAGATGATCTCTAGAGGTCCCTTCCAACCCTGACCATTCTGTGACCCTGCCAGAAGTATGGCAAGTGCCTAAGACTTGTTTCTCAAGAAGTGCAGGAGTGCGGCAAGAGCTCCTGATTGTGCGTCTGTCACAATTTGAGAAGACCAAGACCTGTAATGTGATTGTTTAGCAGGTGGGAAAAGGGGAGTGTGGGTTGAGAGGCAATTCCTTTCTTTCTGTTTATGAAACTGGAAGAAGCCATCTTTTCATACAAACTTCTGCTACTCATTGAAGAGGAGAATACATTGACTCTTGTTTTCATTCTTGAAGTATTTTAATCAGAGACAGGATATAGGTCCAAAGGTGGCCTGTGGAGTTTGTGCGTAACCACCTCCTTTGTATTTGCAGGCAGAGTGAATAACCTAGAGCTCAATTAAAGGAGAGTAAGCTGTACATCCTTTTTGCCACTGTTTCTGAAGTCCACTAAAAAGAAAAAATCTTTTTTGTTAGAGACAAGTCCAGCTGTGTTGAAAGGACAAGATGTAGCAGAGGAGTTTGTATGTAGTTTGCGTTGTGCAAATTAGAGCTTTGTTGTCTGCAGACACCTTTTAAGAACTCCATTCTGCAAGGTGGCAGTGAACAATACTGGTTTTACATTGCTTGCAGTAAGGAATAATTGAGATTGCAAGTACCCAGCTCAGGTTTGTTCTTATCTGTCTCTCTTTCTAAATACTTTTATGCATTTGATTCCTAGCCTATAGGCCACAGACCACTGAAGGTCTGTAGGGCCACCACCAAACACGCTGCAACTGTTCTATCAAGCTGTCCTGGTTTAATCCATTCTTCCATGTGGCTACATGTGGGCATTTGTGAGATTGTTGTCCACTGGACAATTTCTGGAGCTCAAACAAAGGCAGTGAATTTATCAAAGCCTTTATTGTGCTAGTACTCCTTTGGGTCTTGGAAGCCGTATTGGCTCTCAGGAGCTGTCAGGAGCACAAGGTGTTCCCGCATCTGCCTCTGTCACTAAGGTGAATCTCTCAGGCAGTGCAACCTGCCTTCTGGTGACCTGGGGTGCAGGGACCGACCTCGCAGGAGGCCTAGCGGTGAACTAAGTCATGCCTGTTCTTCGTCATGCAGGGTCCCGAGTGTCTTTGGCTGGCCGTGACAGTGCTACATCTCCAGGTGTCATTCTAGCCATTGTGTTTGAGAAGGCAATCCAGGGGTACCTTTGCAACAAGATGAAATACAAATATAACTATTGAGGGAGGGATGTCAGTTGGTGGAGGAGCATAGCAGGGTGGAGAATGTGGTCTGACCTTAGTTCCAGGGGCAGTTTTTGCATAGAACTGTTATGCCTTGGTCTGTTCTTGGCACTCCTGCTTCAGAGTAGAAGTCAATCTAGTGAACATCCAGAAAACAAAGATTAAAAAATGGCAGCTGCAGTTTTAAAGAGGGTTTTCCTTTTTTGTTCCTGAAAACTTTTATTTGAAAAGTTTCAGTGCTACCTTCAGTACTACTGAAAAGGTTCAGTACTACCTTCTAAGTAACCTACCTAGAATTAGGGATTTTTCTTGGGAGCAGGCATTGCTGTTTCCTTCCTCTGCCATTCTGAGCATTTATATTTACCAGGTTCTGTGCCTTGACATTCACACAGCTGCTAGCAATAAATTTTCACTTCTGTTTTAAAAGAACTTGAAACATATTTTTATGCAAATCACTCTTCGTTGAACAAGATTTTCATCTTTGGTGTTGGGAGTTGCTGGGGACTGCACTGCACAAAGTCTGTCTTGCATTACCCTTTGGTTTGAAGAATGCAGGGGTTTTGGTTAATCTAAATGCAGTGACAAAGCTGACAAAGGAAGAGTGGAGCAGAAAAATAACATGGTTTTTAAAATTGCCTACAATAACCTGAGTTAGGTTTAAGCAGAGTGTTTCAGTGAATAAAATTAGTAAATTGGGATTCACTGGGTATTTGCTTGCTATGTGTCACCACTAATGGATGACTTGATTAATAGTGGTCTTAAATACTATATAACACTGTATTCTGGTTTTGTTTGCTTGTGAATTCTCTATTAGCATGCCTAAGAACATGCTAGCAGGAAATCTTTGAGCCAATATAATGTGAACAAATAAAGAATGATACTGTGATTAATGCATGTATCTGTATGGTTCTGTTGTTAGTGTGCCATAGGTAAGTAATAGATCTGACTACTTTATTCATTTTGTATTTTTAGTTCTAGCTGAATGCTACCAAGCTGCTCACTACTGAAATATGGTGGCAGGAGTCCCCTTTGTTAGTGTTTCATTGTAGCAAGAATGGACTTCAACAATAAAGTTAAATAAAGTCACCTGGAGAAGCCTCCAGAAGTTGGAAAAGCTCTGCACAGGTAAAGCATTTCACTAGAATGTGGAGTATGTGTTCAATGGTGGTGAAAGTGATGGTGTGGCCTCCATAGGGCCAAAGTTCGTTAGAGGGTGGCAGCAGACACATCTGTGTTGCAAAATAATGCTAAGTGGTGTCTGCAAAATGAGGATGAGGGAAGGGGCAGAGGGGGGAGGCAAGGAACTAACTCAAAATGAGGTGAAAAAGATGTAAAATTCCTAAGACAGTTGTTTAGCACCTGTGAATTCACAGAGCACATTCCTGCTGTGATATAGCTACTCCCATTTTGTGTCCCATTCACTGGCCAGCCTGTGTCCGGGGTGGACTGCCAGCAAGTCAAATGCAGCTCCTACTCTGGGGCCATACTGCAGCAGCGAGTCTGTTATGGGGTAGGGGTTACTGGCTCAGGCAGGGACAGGGGTGCCAGATTGCCCTAAGTCATGGTGATGTGTCCAAGCCTGCACCAGCTTGATGGAAAAGTGGGACCCTGAGGACCCGCTCACATCACCTGCTGGTAAACTAGTCCCATTTCACCCCTCTGCCCAGTTCCCAAAGGTAAGTGTCTGGTAGCCCTCTGTATGAGCACTGTATGGTTTGGAAGGTTGGCTTCCTCCTGGCTACTTCATAGCCCTCAGTTCCACCTGGAACTCATGCATATTCAAATAATTTTCTGTCTGGTTCACCCACTTTCTCACAGAAAGTTGATGGTTGGACTTCTTCCACAGGAGGCCTGACAGGTTTCAGAGCTGTTTCAGTGTATCGTTGGGTCCTGCAGGTTGTGCCCCTTTTCTTCAGCGTGTTAATGTTCCAGGAGACTGCTAATAAGATAACTGTGGTGAATGGAACTTGTGTTGCTTTTATCTAGTGTTTTTATCATAGCTTGAAACAGAATGGTGATCATGAGACAATCTCTTTCCTCACAGCTAAGGGATGGGATTTTTTCTTAAAGACTTAACACTAACATCACAAACCCAAGGGTAAACTGGCTCCTGAACCAGTAGTATAGTGCAAGTGAGCTCAGGGGTACGTTGTTCAGATACGGACAAAACTTAGTCACCTTCAGGTACACTGCCTTAGTTCTGCTTTTGAATGCCACGTTCACTACCCTGCAGGGGTTGTTCAAACTGTAACAAAGAGCATTTCTCAACACCTGGTTCAAAGCGAGCAGGGCAAGTGCTTATTTGGCACAGCAGCCCCGAGCTGCATGGATTCTTAGCAGTGCTTCGAGGCAGCAAGTTTTGTGTCACCAGGAGAATTACACACTGGGACCCGAGGTTCCTGGGGCATCAGCAGCAAACCAGCCTAGAGGTCCTGCCCCAGGGGAGGGGAGGAGAGGTGAAGGCTGGAGGTGAGAATAAGTCCAGGGCCCAGGTGTGTCTGCTGTAAAAGTCGGCACCTTGCATAAGCTCCATCTGTGGAGATACTCCTCACCTAAATCCTGAGACCTCTAGGGGTCATACAAGTGCTGTTCTAGTTGCTGGGGTGCTTGTAGGAAGTTTTTTTAATGAAAATCAAAAAAGCTGCTCTTAACCCTGTATGTTCTGTTTTCTCCAAGATACAAGTGATGTAGCCTTGGTGCCCTAACAGGGCATGATTGCTCTTTTATTAAGGTCTAAGTAAATGAAGACTTGTATCACACAGGCAAGTGCAAAGGTTTCTGTTCTGAAAGGCCATTTCATAGCTTCCTCAGAAGCCGTGGTTTAATTTTTATAGTTTGATCTGGGGACTAATAGTCTTATGACAGAACTGATTTGAGGTAGTCTCTTAGTCCTCAGGGTTCTGCAGATTGAAGGCTTCATGAGCAGTGGAGACTGGTCAGGAGAGTTTGGCATATTGCTGAGACCAAGAGAAAATGCCTGCTGAAGGCACTGGGTGCTATGGCAGGAGGAACTTGGACCCTCAGCCAGGTCAGCAGAGATGTGGCTATTTAGGTTTTCTGACCAAATTAAAGTAGCTTGGAAAAAGAGAGGCTTTGTGCAAATGGCTTTCTTCCATTGATCTTGCTCTTCTGAGTTGCTTCTGTGTTCTTCAGTCCTTTTACCCCTCTAGTCCTTGTATTCTCTTCTGAGAACGGAAAGAATCCTTTTATGTCCTAGATCATGACTATACTTGCTATAAGAAACAACTTTAACATCATGGTATGGTTCCCTGTGCCCTGCAGACAGGAGCTCCCTGAGTTCAGTAGCCACAGACGTTGACTGGATAGGGCAATATCCCTGACATGGAGAAAAGACGATTTGTTTGCTCTCGTTATTACTTTACAACTAATCTTATGCCTTGCTCACTGTAAACACACAATGTTAGTGTGAAAGAGGGTCCTCTGTCTGTATAAGACTCTAAATAGGAGGAAGAAATCACTGAGGCAGTTCCATAGACTGCATTCACTTAAAAAGATGGACAATGCAACTTGTAAGACTTCTGAAGAAGGCAGAAAAAAGTGTTCTGGCTAGTTCATTGTTGTAATCCAAGCCTGCACTTGTTCCTGGAGATGATGATTCTTCTCAAAATGCCAGTTGTATGGGTTCTAGCTGAGATGGGGGTAATTTTCCCCACGGCAGCCCTCGCAGTGCTGTGCTCTGTATTGGCAGCTAGAAGGGTGCTGGTAACACACAGTGGTTTGGCTACCGCTGAGCCGTGCTCCACAGGTCCAAGGCTGGCTCTCCAGCATCCCCCCTCACCAGTGGGCTGGGGGCGGGCAAGATCTTGTGGGGGGACATAGCCAGGACAGCTGACCTGAAGTGACCAAATGGATATTCCGTGTCATATGACATCTGCTCAGCAACAAAAGCTAAGAGAATGGAGGAGGAGAAGGGTATTCGTTTTCCTTTCCTTTCACATGTAGCATTTGCTTGATTAAACTGCTTTTATCTTGACCCACGAGTTTGGGGTTTTTTTCCCATTTCCATCTTATTTTCCTCCCCCAATCCTGATGAGGAGGGGAGTGATAAAGCAGCTTGGTGGGCACCTGGTATCCAGACAGCCAAGGTCAACCCACCACAGTCCTTTTTTGTGCCCGGTGTGGGGGCCTGAGGCAATGCCAGTTTTGTATTAAGCGTTGTATAGCTGTAATAGTTATTAAGTGGCAACCTCCAGTCTGGGTCATGGAGTTTGTTGGCTGCACTTCTTATCTCTTTATTTTGCTGAGTTTGGGAACATGCTAGTACAAACAATGACTATGTGCTTTGCCCTTGCCCTGGCATTGATGGACTTGCTGTGCTGGGGGAGCTATCTTGTGGAGAGCATGAGGGAATACATCTTCCTCTTCCTACATGGGATTGATGTGGATGGTTTTATTATGCAGGTTCCTGAGGTACTTGGTCACCCTTACATGAACTGTTTAATGGTACTAATTAACACTTCTAGCATATTATGACATTTGTGGAATCTGGTGTTGTCCTGGTGTAAGAGAAGACAACTTTTGCGTGATACTGAAACGTGCCCTGAAGCAGCAGGTCTGTGGGTGGCAGGGTGTGAAGGAGCATTTGGGCAGGTTCCTAGGGCGCTTATCGCTTCCCATAACCTGGGACTTTACACCTGAACAGGCAAGCAACCCTGGCAAACTGACATGCCACCTGATAGAAGGGTGCCTTGCCCACCCCAATGAAATCCAGCAGCTTCTGGCACTGTACTGGGGCCTGGCCTGTGCCTATCGAGCCCCAGTTCAGTACCCTTAGAGGACTGTGCGTTGAGGCAGGGACCCAGACAGCAACAAACTATAGTAATCACCCCAGTAGTGAAAAAGAAACAGTGGACAAAGAAAACAACAGGTCCATGTCATTGCTTAGAAAGGGAGGAGGAATTAGATGAAAGGTCTGATCATGAAGGTGGTCCTTTGATAAAAAAATTGGAGGAAGGAGTGAGAGAATTCAGACTGGAAGTGGAAACCACCAGGTCCCTGACCTTATCAGGACTTTGAGACATGCAGAAAGTTGACAGCTGCCAACCAGGTGAGCAGATTGCTACCTGGCTGCTCCGATGCTGGGATAGTGGGGCCACCAGTCAGCAGCTGGAAGGCAAGGAAGCCCAACAGCTGGGATCCCTTGCTAGTAATGGGGAAATGAAGAAAGTAACTGGAGAAGAGGCAGCAATCTGCAGTCTCTGGAGGTGGCTCCTCTCAAGTGAGAGCGCAAGATATCCATTCAAGAAAGATTTTGTGAACTCCCTAGGAGTGCAGATGAAGGCATCCAGTATCTGAGAGAACTAGCAGTGCTGGAAGCCATCTACAATGATCTAGACAATGATGAGGTCTCCAAAGATCCAGAGGATGTCCTGTGCACATGAGCCATGTGGAGGAAGGTGATTCAAAGTGCTGCACTGTCATATTCTAACAGATTGGCAGTGATGCGTTGCCCAGGTATGGATACATCAACAGTGGAGAGCATGTCTTCTTGATTCCAAAACTTGGAAGGAAATCTCTGTACCTCCTCATCCCTACGGGCCAGTGCCTTGGCTGTCAGGGTTGCCCCAAGAAATCGGTCCTCTCCTGCTCACATCAGAAGGAAAAGGAGCCCCAGGTGCATTCTGCGTGGTACACTGGTTCTTCCTGCGTGACTGGGGAGAGAACATGAGGAAGCAGGATGGTGAACCCACAATTAAGCTGGAAGCCTGTGTACGTGAACTGAGAAGGAAAACAGCTGTTAAGAAGGGGCCATCTGAGAGGGCTGTCAGTGCAGTTGCTGTAGGGACACAAGACAGCAATCAGCAATCTGCCAGACATAGAAGAACTGAGATCACCTCCCTTGATGCTGGTGAGAGCACTTTTGGTCTGGCACTGCAAGGGTCAGACAGTGAATACTCTGACCAGTAACAGGAATAGAAGATCTCTGCCTACAGCCAGGAGGAGGAAAGGGATGATGAGAAGGTGTACAGGACTCTATGGATTCGATGGCCTGGCACATTACACTCACAGAATTATAAGGGTTTGGTAAACACTGATGCCATCAGAGTACAGGGACACAGGACCTATCTGGATCTCTGCAGTGACAGGGGAATGCTAAGAATTGCCTGTATTGGAGGCTGATGTGAGCTTGACAGGGGACAAGTGGGAATAGCACTCTGTTGTGACCGGCCCAAAGGCCCCGTTGTATCTTTGGCATAGACTGTGCCAGGAGAGGGTGCTTCAAGGACCCAAAGGGGATGATGGGCTTTTAGTGTAGCCATTGTGAACAGAGAGATCAAACAGCTGTCTACCCTGCCTGGCCCCTCTGAAAATCCCTTCATTATGGGATTGCTGTGATTTGAACAGCAGGTGACAATTGCTACCAGGATGGTGCACTGGCAGCAATATTGCACAAACCAAGGCTCCCTGGCTCCCGTCCGTGAGCTGGTTCATCAACTGGAGAGCCAAGGAATCATCAGAAAGACTCATTCACCTGTTAATAGTCCCATATGTCTAGTGCAAAAGTCTGACAGAGGATGGAGGTTAACAGTAGACTATCATGGCCTGAAAGAAGTGATGACACCACTGTGTGCTGTACTAGACATGTTAGAGCTCCAATATGAACTGGAGTCAAAGCCAGCCAAAGTGGTACGCTGCAATTGACATTGCCAATGCATTTTGTTTAGTTGTTTTTTTCTTTCAGTTCCTTTGGCAGCAGAGTGCAGGAGACAGTTTGCTTTCACATGGAGGGTATTTGATACACCTGGAATCAGCTGCCCCAGGGATGGAAGCACAGCCCTACCATTTGTCATGGACTGATCCAAACTGCTCTGGAGAAGGGTGATACCCCTGAACATGTACAATACGTTGATGATGACATCATGTGGGGCAACAAGGCAGAAGAAGTGTTTGGGAAAGGAAAAAGAGTAATTCAGATTCTTCTGAAAGTTGGTTTTGCCATTAAAAAAAAAAAAAAAAAGGTGAAGGGACCAGCACAGGAGATTCTGGTTTTGGCAATACAATGGCAGGACAGACACTGTCACCTACCTATGGGTTTGATTGACAAGGTAGACACTGTGTCTCCACCAGCTAACAAGAAGGAAACACCAGCTTTCCTAGGCCTTGTGGGATTCTGGAGAATGCATATTCCAGGTTATAGACAGCTTGTGAGTCCTCTTTATCCAGTAACCTGAAAGAAGTAGTATTTTGATGGAGCCTGGAGCAGCAACAGGCCTTTGAGCATATCAAACAGGAAACAGCTCATGCAGTAGCTCTTGGGCCTGTCTGGACAGGACCAGCTGTGCAAAATGTACTCTACACTGCAGCTGGGGAGCATGGTCTCACCTGGAGCCTGACAGAAAACATCAGGAGAAACCTGAGGTCAACCATTAGGGTTTGGAGCCAGGGGTACCAAGGATCAGAAGCCCACTACACCCTGAATAAAGAGATACTAGCAGCATATGAGGGGGTACAAGCTACCTCAGAAGCTGTTGTTACAGAGGCATATCTCCTCTTGGCACCACGATTGCCTGTGCTACACTGGATGTTAAAAGGAAACATCTCCTCTACACCTTGCGCAATGAGTACTACATGGAGTAAGTGGGTAGTGTTGATCACGCAATGAGCTTGACTATGGAAACCCAACCACCTAGGAATCTTGGAAGAGATCATGGACTGGCCAGAAGGTAGAGATTTTGGAGCATTGCCTGAGGAAGTGGCTTGTGCCCAAGAGGCATGAGTTATCAGAGGATGAAACGCGTTATGCTTTGTTTACTGATGGATTCTGTCATTTAGTAGGAAACCACTGGAAGTAGAAAGCTGCGATGCAGAGTCCCACACAAGAAGTCGTTGAAACCACTGAAGGAGGAGGTGAGTCAAGTCAGTTTGCAGAAGTGAAAGCCATCCAGCTAGCCTTAGAGATTGCTGAGTAAGGAAAGTGGCTAGTACTCTATACTGACTCCTGGTTGGTGGCTAATGCCCTGTGGGGGTGGCTACAGCAGTGGAAGAAGACCGATTGGCAGTGCAGGGGTAAACCTACCTGAGCTGCTGCATTGTGGCAGGACATCACTACCAAGGTAGAAAACAGTTCTAAAGGTATGCCATGCAGATGCTTACATGCCCAAAAGCCACACCACTGAAGAACATCGGAACAATAAACAGGTGGACAAGGCTGTCAAAATTGAAGTAGCACAGGTGGAGCTGGACTGGGAGTGTAAGGATGAGTTATTCACAGCTCAATGGGCCCACAAAACACTGGGACATCTAGAGAGAGATGCAACATACAGATGGGCTCATGATCCAGGGGTTGCACTTGACCACAGAGGCCAGCATACAGGTCATTCATGAATGTGAAACATGTGCTGCAATCAAGCGAGTCACATAAGTAAAATCTCCCTGGAACAGGGAGAGGGCAGTGGCTGGGTTTTCGGTATGGTGAGGCCTGGCAAGTGGACTATATTGGATCACTGCCATGAATACGCCAAGGCAAGTGCAACAGACTCACCGTGGTGGGACTACTGGTTGGCTAGAGACTCACCCTGTAAAAAATGCCACTGCCCAAAACACCATCTTAGGCCTTGAAAGGCAAATTTTGTGGCAACATGGTAAACGAGAAAGAATTGAATCAGACAATGGGACTAATTTCTGAAATAAGCTCATAAACTCCTGGGAAAAGACGTATGGCACTGGAGTGGGCGCATCACATCCTCTGTTACCCACAAGCCTCTGGAAAGACTGAGACATGTATGTAATAGGCTGCTAAAGACTACGTTGAGGGTGTTGGCCAATGGGGCATGGAAACATGGCTTATAAATTTAGCAGAAGCCATCTGCCTGGTTAACACCAGAGGATCTGCTAACTGTCCTGGTCCTGCTCAGACAAAACCTCTGCATACTGTGGGAGGATATAAGGTCTCTGTAGTGTGCATGGTGAAGTGGCTGGGGAAGGTGGTGTGGATTGCCCCTCCCATGGGACAAGGCAAACCCATTTGTGGGACTGTCTTCACTCAAGGACCTGTGTGTACTTGGTGGAAATGTGGAAGGGTGGGGAGACCCAGTGTATGCCTCAAGGAGATTTAGCCCTGGAGGAAAAATAATCTGTGATGTGAGTTGTCTGTTTTAGGAAGTAATGCAGCAGGAATGACTTGAACTGACAAAGAGTGAGTTTCACAAAGAACCACACAAGTGCAATGGTGACCCAAATCAAACCAGTATTGGTGCCCAACAGTCAAATATACTGCTTCTCCTGTCCTGAGCACCAATCTAGACAGATGGGGCCCAAGTCATAGCATGTCCTTATGAACCATCTGGAGGAGTGGAGGAAACCCATGGAATGGGAGAGTAATAGCTATTTGTTCAAGGCCAGGGGATAGTAGTTAATGAGAATGTATAAATCTATACGTTCGGTATAAAGATGGTCTAGGTATGTAGTTTAAGTTGTAAGTGTTGGCAAGAAGGGACTGCAGTAATGAGAACTAAATACAATGGGATGGTTAGAAGATATATGTATATGTATTAAATTATGTGGGATCTGAGCAGGATGCAAATGGTAGGGAATAAGGGGTGGAGATTTTATGGGTTCTAGCTGAGGTGTGTTTAATTTTCCCCACGGCAGCCCTCGCAGTGCTGTGCTCTGTATTGGCAGCTAGAAGGTGCTGGTAACACACAGTGGTTTGGCTACCGCTGAGCCGTGCTCCACAGCACCAAGGCTGGCTCTCCAGCATCCCCCCTCACCAGTGGGCTGGGGGTGGGCAAGATCTTGTGGGGGGGCATAGCCAGGACAGCTGACCTGAAGTGACCAAAGGGATATTCTGTGTCATATGACATCTGCTCAGCAACAAAAGCGAAGAGAATGGAGGAGGAGGGGCATTTGTTATTACAATGTTTGTCTTCCAGAGCAACTGCTACATGTACTGAAGCCCTGCTTCCCAGGAAGTGGCTGGACATGGCCTGCTGATGGCAAGTAGAGAATAAATCTTTTGTTTTCCTTTGTTTCCGCTTTATTAAACTGCCTTTTTCTTCACCCACAAGTTGGGAGGTTTTTTCCATCTTATTCCCCACCCCCCTGCCCTTCCTGCTGAGGAGGGGAGAGCGATAGAGCAGCTTGGTGGGCACCAAACCACCACACCGACTTAAACTTCCACTGTTGCATCAGATTGCAGTCCTCTGGAGGATTCCTGGAGTGTGGAGACTGTGCAACTTATATATGAGGTAACATGTAATAAGGCTAAGCTGGAGGTAATTTGGTCCCGTTCAAGTGACCCACAGCACTTAAACAGCAGCCTGGTCCTTGCCTATGCTCTAACGTTCCCCCAGGATGGTTGTTTCCATTGCACCCGCTCCTGCTCTTGGAGGTGCTCCTCTTGAGCCCAGCTAGGCAAGTGACTCCTTCCTCTTCTCTCTCCATCCCAGAAGGACTCACACCTGAAGATTTCCTTGCATGTGGCAGAGCGGAGGAGGCAGAATGGCTGCAGACACTGCTAGAGACTGTCATCAGTCTAGGTGTATTTGCTTGACTGGTTATATATGGTCAGCTGGGGGAGCAGGATTTCAACTTTGTGCAGCAGCAAAAGATGATTTGTTCATTTCCATTGCACTGCAGCAGTTACTGTCACATTGCTGTTTCGCAGCATGTATTTCTTTAAAGAAACAACAAATGCAAAACCCAGCCAGAACAAGATGGTAATTATTAACCAGATCTGTATGAGTATTGGCTTAAATCCATGAACTACATCAAGCCTTGCCTGTAGTGAAGGGGGATGGGAAAATTACTGATTTCAGAAATTCCTGTCTATACAGGACATCTGAAAAGTTACAAGGGGATAACTCAGAAGGAAGAAGTCTTGCAAGCATGCAGTGGGACCTAAAATTGCAGGTTTTGGACATGGGTGCTGGGGCGTTATTGTGGACTGGAGAGAGCCAATGGGCAGATTTGCAGTGTTTTGGCATCCAGTCTTGATGTCGTGCAGATGTTAAATGTTAAAAATGAGGCACCAAAATATGTTTATAGCTCTGGGCCATGGTCCTGCTGCTGATGGTCTTGCTGGGACTGAGATCTACTGTTGTAGCTTGCCTAGCAGCAAGCACCCCATGGTTTTCTTGCAGTGTGAATAAATTGTTCTGGATGGGGGTGAATACAAGACAGAACACAGAATGATACTAGTTTTTTTCATTGTCTGATATGTTTAGAGGGGATGTTTAGTTAGGACAGTGTGTATTGTTAGTGATTTCTCTATTCCTTCTACATAATGACTAGCTTATTTTTTATTTTGCTCCCAAATTAAGCATTTCTTCACAAGTTTAGAGATGGCACTTGTAGAAATAGAACATAGTGCTGGAATAGTTGCTTTG